>NC_050467.1:7114736-7292082 GCF_013373865.1 Monomorium pharaonis
TGATGAAATCATCTTAAACGTGATGTCGATTATGACCCGCGATACGTGGTAAATCCGAAAGGATTCAGCAGCAGAGGAATATGATAGTGCTCGTTAAGGTGTTCCACGTCGAACACTACGTCGATCATCGGGTACATAGAAAGGGTTGCGATACGTTTGAAATAATTGTTCACCTGAAACTCGATCTTGAATCTGCCAGGGGCACAATTTTCACCCTGCAACAGATCTCCACAACGTCCATTTGAGTCTGTCGTGCTGTGCAAAAAAAAGTTGAAAAAATTAATGACAATGAATAAAAAATAAAGTCGACGCCCTTTCTCGTACATTCAACATTCAGTAACAATTTTGCTAATATCTACTACTGCGCCAATACAAAACTATGCCAATAAATGTTCTGTTCACGTACTTAAATATACATATAATAAACATACATAAATATAGTTTGAGTACCCATACAAAACAAGATATTCTATGAACATCCTAGAATATTCTATGAATATCTAGAATATTCATTGAAATTAACTAATAAAACTCGATTTGTGTTGGATGGGTTATATACAAAGTTTTGAATATTTAACGTTGTTTTTCCCAAAAACTATTATCTTTATGCCAAAAATCAATGGGACATAAAATGACCATTTCGATGAGATCTACAACTTTTATCTGAAATATTTTTCAAAGTTCCCATTATTTACGGAAATAAATAGAAAAAATTTTAATTTTTATAATTTTTTAAATGGTTTTTGCCATAAAAATCAAATTTGCGCCAATTTTTACTATTATATCCGTAATCAGCGCGTCAAAATACGTAAACATACATAGTTTCAAAAAAATTGAAGATCCGATGTTTTTGGAACTTTTCCCCAATCAAGAAAGGTCGACCGTTACAGAACTATTTTAACTCGTACAACTTTTTAAAAATATTTGAACACCAATATTATGACGTATTTTTCGAAGTTCCCATTATTTATAGAAATAAATAAAAGAAATCCTGATTTCTATGGTTTTTGAAATGGTTTTTGCCATGAATGGTTTTCAATATTTTCAATGTGTTTATCTAACATTATGTTATAACGTTTAGTAACATTCAAAAAACATTTTAACAAATAATTTAAAAATATTTTTAAATTATTTGTAAAGTAATGTTATTAATAGACTTTGGATTATATCCGAATTGCACATTTGTTATTTTTTGCATGTCCTATTAGAGCATTAATATAATATGAACAAATTATAATGTTTTTAACTAATTAATGTTTTTAGTTAGGAACATTATAATTTGTTCATATTATTAATGTTCTAATAGAATATATAAAAAATAATAAATATGCAATTTGCATATAATCCGAAGTCTAGTTACTAAGCTCTTATTAAGTAATAATTTAAAATATTTATAAAACATTAAATAATAATGTTTAAAAAATCCATATAAAGTTAATATTATAAAAATATTGATTAAATATTTCTTGCTGGGAATTTAGTAATTTTAATCCAAATGACATATAATATTAATGTTCTAATACGTATTACTGTTTTCCAGTATATACTGGTTTTCTCTGTGTTTTTTGGCAGACCATGCCTCTTTTTTCTTCCTTTCTAGCAGACATTCTTGAAAGTTATAAAAAATGACAAAAATATATAAAACTATAAAATAATAAAAATATAAAAAGTATATAAAAAAATATGTGTATATAAGCAAAACGCACCTTTCTTTCAAAAAAGTCCACTTCTCATTTTCGAACTTATGGAGGCGCACGATCAAATTATCAACAGGTCGACCTCTGCTAGTATCCAAAACATGCGTGGTAATACTTAATTTTTCTTCCTTTAGATTTACAGAGACGCTCATCTATCATGTAAAGAGACATAAGGAATATACAAATTATATGAACCAATGGAATTTCACAATTAGAATATGAATATGAACACAATTTTTATCTTTAACTTTGAATCTCTATTACTTACAAAAGACTTACATTATGAGTTAGTAATAATATTGTATATCATGTTGCTTTCACTTTATAATACCAACTAAAAGTTCAAAATTAAAAAATTGCGGGTTTCTTAAAATTTATTCTCTTAATAAAAAACAAAACAAAATACTGAGGTAAAATAATTTATTAGAAATTTGTAACAAATTATTTTATTGCACAATGTTAACATTGTTGTCGTAAATATCTAACTTTTGACCATGGAATCACAAAAAAAAACCATAAAAAGCTTGGCTTCTAATTTCGAAAAGTCAGAAAAGTGAATTGGTTTAACTCAGGACCACGTGCGAATATTTGATCGAGAAAAGAAGACATTGTCTCTGTATGCTATAGAGTCAAAGAAGTTACGTGGTAAAACCATGCCCCCCCTCCCTCCTCCTCAAAAGATACTAATGGCCTAGGAGTATGTAACACGCAGATTATGAACTTTATAAGCATTATGTAATAAGACATGTTTATAAGACGGAAATGCCGAGTTCGGTTCCTGAGCGAAGAGATCAAAAAAGGAGAGTAATTGCGATATAGCTGTCCGACACCTTGGTGTGTAGAGTTATAAAGTCTAACAGACCCCCTACACAAGGATTCATCTCCGACCAGGATATAATCATTGTTAGTCATTAAATAGAAAAACCGATTATTGATTTCCACATACGAAAACCATATTTTTGAAAAAGAAATTTTAATATTTACTATATCATATATAATTTGTATAATTCAATCATCAGTCATCAACTAGTTGTGTGGAATTATTATAAGACTTTTTAAAACTAAAAAAGCTATTTAATTATTAAATATAATATAACTTTACCACAAATATTTTACAAACAAATTTTTTTATTCAATTTTTTAACAAATAACGAATCGTTACTTTTTAAGTAAAGGTAACTAGTTACTTTTGAGAATTAGTAATGAGTAACTCCAAGTAGCAAAATAACGTCATAATGACGGTAAATTTTGGTTATAAAATGACCAATTGACATTTTAAACTAAGTTTCAAAAGCTCAAAAATGACGTCAAAATTGTCACATTCACGAAACGTCATTTCTTGACGTCTTATCGACGACTAAAACCAATGTATGACTTAACATTGACTTAAAAAAATATAATTTCCCGATCACCTACGCATCACTCAAGCCATAGTCACATTTATTAGAGCGTTGGTTAAAACTTTCGCATTCAGAAAAGCGATTACCCACTCATCTGAAGAGTCCACGAGAAAAACAAGGGTTGTCAATTTTTGAAAATTTTAAGTTAAATTTGGTGTTGCATACTTCTAAGGCCGGTATTCATAATTGGGTCTTATACTAAAGATCGTCTTAAGATGTCATCAACCAATTAGGCCTGATCTACAATAGCTGGAGTAAGCATGGAATAAGAAATAAGAGTAAGGTAATTTCCTTCTGCGCTGTGATTGACCAAGCGTTAAGAAAAGCAGGAGTAGAAGTAAGACGAAATGAAAATAATTTATTTCGCTTACACCCTTACGCCAGTTTTTTTACACTGGATTAACCCTTTTACACCTGATGGTCTTACTTCTTATTCCATGCTTACTCCAGCTATTGTAGACCCGGCCTTACAAAGCCGTATTAGTGAGACATTACTTAAGATAATCTTAAATATAAGACCCGACTATGAATGCCGGTCTAAGTGTGCTATTTTATACTAGCTAAATCATATTCCAAATACAGCTTTTTTTGTTTTTCTACATCCTTACAAAAAAGGTTTACAATGCAACAAGTGGGAATGTCGTATTAAAATATTGAAAGAAGAGGAACTGTTACATGAATATAATAACAAAATGTCAACAAAATTATGATTTACGAGCCCACATAGCAAATCGTGGAGAAACGGCAATTCCACGTTTACTCCATGACGTGGAGAACAACATAATTAATCAATTTTTAATCAAATATGACCTTAAAAAAAGTAAAACACCATACTAATTCTTAGTTATTGATCAATAAATAGGATCTAAAATCTGAATTATCAATGATCAATTATTTGACCCTACACAGAAAAAAAATGTAATACAGCCAATAACATATGTGATTTGGCGGGCTGCCAACTACATAAAATACTCAATACAATAATATTTGCTATTAATGCAAGTACAATGTTGATACTGCAATAGCATATATTATTGTATTGAGTATATATATTTTTAATTGGCAGCCCGCAATAACATATCTTATTGAATATATTGCATTTTTTTTTCAGTGTATAAGCGGACATATCTCGAACAATTATTGCTTTAAAACATAAAGTCTTTTTTTTTCTCAAATATACACCAATTGTTGTACTCGTTAAATGGTCATTTCTAGATCATTTCTAAATCAATTATAAACCTTTTTATTTAAAAGCTGTTTTTCCACACAAATATCTACACAAGTCATATAAATGAAAAACATTCCTTAAAACGCATTCAATTAAAGTGTCTCCACATAACAAGAAATAACATCATGAAAAAGTGTACGTTTGTGTAAAGAAAATAGTACACATAAAATTACATTATTTGTGGTGTGAAAAAAATTCAAATAAACGTCTTATTAATGAATTTTATAAAAAGCGTATAATTATTTTTTTGCAAAACTTTAAAAGTTTAATTTAATTATAGAAGCATATATATATATAAATATATACATATATACCCAGCAAACACAGAATATAGACGCAACATTGCACAGAAGTAACATGTGAGATAACAAATGTTACCTTACAATCATGTTAATGCAATCTAGATTGTTATCCGAGTACAATATAACGGTTTTATATTAATTTTTACATTTTTTTGTTATTTATTTGCAATATTGAAATAATACCCACACAGCACGGGGAGCTCCCGAGGAGCTTCCGAGGAGCTCACAAAATTTTTCATAAGCTTCATTTATGCTTCCAAAAAATTCGCACGGAGCTCCCTGGGAGCTGCTATGTCCGCTTTTGAGAGTTCCTTGAGAGCTTCATTTGAACTCGCAGGGAGTTTATAAATCATGTTTTAAGAGCTTCTTGCGAGCTTCAAAGTAATTCCCGGAAAGCTTTTATACAAGCTTTCTGAGAGCTTTATCTAAGCTCGCAAGGAGTTTAGAAATTATGTTTTAAGAGCTCCCTGCGAGCTTCAAAATAATTATTTTGAAGCTCGCAGGGAGTTCTTAAAACATTATTTCTGAACTCCCTGCGAGCTTAAATAAAGCTCTCAGGGAGTTCTCAAAAGCGGACATAGGAGCTGCCGGAAAAAATTTTATTTTCATATTTTCACAATTTTCGGAAGCCCTCTCTGAGTTGCGAAGCCCACGAACTGTCTTCGTGTAACAAAAACAATATATACTACACTTTGCTGCTAGTGAAGTACTAACTGCTAGGTAAGCCGTGAATGGTTTTCTTTTATAAGCCTTTTGGAGTAAATTTTCTCACGAGAAGGAGGAGCGCCGCGCCTTCGCCTAGTGGCGATCTTGCAAACTACTCGCGGCTATATGACTATACATGCAGTACATTAATTTACCCGATATGTTCAATCTCTGAAAGTTTGTTTTGTCAAATTTTGTAAACTTCTTGAAAACTCAGCAAAACGAACTCCCTGGGAGCTTGTTTTGTCGAATTTTGTAAGCTCCCCGGGAGCTCAGCAAAACAAACTCTCTGGGAGCTTGTTTTGTCGAATTTTGTAAGCTTCTCGGAAACTCAACAAAACGAACTCCCTGGGAGCTTGTTCTGTCAAATTTTGTAAGCTTCTTGGGAGCTTAGCAAAATGAACTCCTTGGGAGCTTGTTTTGTCGAATTTTGTAAGCTCCCCGGGAGCTCAGCAAAATGAACTCCCTGGGAGCTTGTTCTGTCAAATTTTGTAAGCTTCTCGGGAGCTCAGCAAAATGAACTCCTTGGAAGCTTGTTTTGTCGAATTTTGTAAGCTTCTCGGGAGCTCAGCAAAATGAACTCCCTGGGAGCTTGTTTTGTCAAATTTTGTAAGCTTCTCGGAAACTCAACAAAACGAACTCCCTGGGAGCTTGTTTTGACGAATTTTGTAAGCTCCTCAGGAGCTCAGCAAAATGAACTCCCTGGGAGCTTGTTTTGTCGAATTTTGTAAGGTTCTCGGAAACTCAATAAAACGAACTCCCTGGAAGCTTGTTTTGTCGAATTTTGTAAGCTTCTCGGGAGCTCAGCAAAATGAACTCCCTGGGAGCTTGTTTTGTCGAATTTTGTAAGCTCCTCGGGAGCTCAGCAAAATGAACTTCTTGGGAGCTTGTTTTGTCGAATTTTGTAAGCTTCCCAGGAGCTCAGCAAAATGAACTCCTTGGGAGCTTGTTTTGTCGAATTTTGTAAGCTCTTCGGGAATTCAGCAAAATGAACTCCCTGGGAGCTTGTTTTGTCGAATTTTGTAAGCTCCTCGGGAGCTCAGAAAAATGAACTCCCTGGGATCTTAATCGGAGCTTTGTGTTATATGGGTAGTAACATAACAACACTTATATAACGGATTTTATATTGAAGTTATATTGATATTATATAATATTTTATATAATATTCGTATTGCGCAATACAGATCTATTATATTGATATTATATTTAATATAAATTACGCGAGAAAACTTTTGGCAGTGCCATTTCGTGACGCAATACATATCCGCTGCAGGTGTTCTGGCAGAACGAGTCTGATGGTACCGGTGTACTCGAGCGGTGCTGATTTAATTGTTAAGTGTGATCGTGATTAATGCGACGGTGCGACGATTCTGAGTTTCAGCGCGATCCAGACCATCCAAGCCCAAGGAAGTCTTATCGCTGTGTCTTGCTGCATGAGACACAAGATCTATTTTATCCGAGGCAATCCTTTTTATTTTTCCATTAAATTTTGTACTAAATTTACAATTTGGCAGTAGAAAATATTGTACAGCTATATTTTGTAATTATTTTCAATAATATGTAATTGATCATTCCAGATATTCAGTTTGCAAGATTGAGGTTAGTCTGCAAATTTATAGCAAATTTAATAAAACCATTAATCTCAATATAAGATTACAGTCATATAATTAAAATATAATTGTTGCATAACATTTATGTTTTATCTCAGTTACATGTTATATTTATATAATATAACTATAACATTGTATGAGTGGGAAATTACAATTAACATAGACGTTACATGTAACGCACATATTATATTGCGTGTTACTTCCCGTTTTATTGTGCCAACATTGATGTTATGTAATTGTGTTTGCTGGGATATATACCTATATTATGTTTCTTTATTTAAATATCCGGTAATATAATTAATATTACCGGAATTGACATTTTAATATTGGTTTACATTAAGCCATTATGGAGTTACAATTGATTTTAATATTTCAAGTTAAAAATATTGAATTTGTTTAATGTAGAATTGGGCAATAATTGACAATTTTATATTTAGCTTGTGATTGATCTAAAATTGCTTTATTTTGTGGATATACTTAGACTTACCCAGATAGCAAAATATCTCCAAAATTCCTGCAAAACTGATAAACGCTATTGAAAATATTGGTAAATTATTGGTCTAAGTATATCCACAAAATGAAGCAATTTTATTAATTCCACATCAATCAAATTGAATATTTTTAACTTGAAATCTTAAAATTAATTGTAACTCTATAATGGCTTAATGTAATCCAATATTAAATGTCAATTTTGTATTAATTACAGAATATTTAAATAGAGACCCAGATAGCACCACGAATTCGAAAAGAATTCTTTTTGAACACCCAAATTTTGAAATGAAGTCTTTTTCTAACCCATTTCTGCACCAAAAGGATTCTTAAAAGTTCAAAAAAAGATCATTTGTATGTCATCAATTCTGAACCCCTTTTGCATATAAAGTTCATTTTATGTTCTATAAGAATTCGCATTGAATTTAAAATTATTTTTTAATAGTATTCTAATAGAACTTTATCGAAATACTTTTTTGAATTTATTATGATTTTTTTAATAGTACAAAAAGGAATTGCTTTTTGGTGTAAAAAAGGATAATAAAGAATTTTTTGAAATTAAAAAAAATGTTAATTTAAAAATATACTGCTACAAAAATAAAGAATTTAGTATATTATTATTATAAGTGAGAAACTCTCTTATTGTTACGGGATCACCCGTAACAATATTTGACCACGTCCCAATTGACTACCGCTTTTCTAATTGGCGGTCCAACGGAAAAACTCTAAGCATTCATTGCTGTAAATGGTTGTGGTCAATTGCAACGTGGTCAATCGGGACGCTCCCATTGCTACTACACATGTATAAATTATGTATAAAATTTTCGCATATTTTATTGTAGTATATTATTGAGTTAACATTTCCTGATTTTATATAAAAATAATGTACTTTTTACAATCTTTTTTACAAATTTTTTATTAAACGCGTTATTATATGTTTATTATAATAAAAAAAATATTTATTTAGTTATATATCAAATTTATGACAAATTATATATATAAATATATATATGTATATATATATATACAATGCTACACAATAAAAAGGCATGTTAATACAAGATAATTTTTTATGTAATTTAATTTATCTGTAATGTCTAAATTATGAAATGAATAAATAATTTTTTTTCCTTGGAAAGAATGTAATGCTAAACTTAAGTTTACATAAAAAATAAATACAGAATGTGAAAAAAATAAACTCAGTACAAGCAAAAGTCGTACATGCAAAGTTATACTTACCGATTTTTCGGTAGATTCCATCTTAACAAGAGATTAATTCAATTGCAGTAAAAAAATTTACTGTTATATTATTAGTGCAATATAATGCTTTCAAGATTTATAAGTTGACAATTTCACAAACGCAAATTGAGGGGCGGGAAACGATATCATTGTACACAACAATTATTATGTCACGACGAGAAGTGACGCGATAACCAATTACTCTGCAAGTTTCAATAAGTTCAGAAATAAGGGTTATTCAAAATTTGAATCTTTTTGCTAATAAAAGCCTTGTTAGAAAAAATAAAATTGCAAATAAAAATTAATTTTTTATGGCGATATAAAATACAAATTAACATAAAAAAGCTTATCAATAATTGATGTTTGTATTCCAATCAACTTATCGGGTAATACTGCAGAAAATAATATTATAATTGTTGTGTTATTTTTTCGATACCCATTTTTTAATTTAATATAGATATATCAATGTTTCCGATAAAAAACTACATTTAGAACGTAATCTATATACAATACAAAATCAAAATGTTCATTCTTCGTAAAAGAATTTCTTGAAAATTTCTAGTTTTCAGAAATTTTATTAAAAACTTCAGATTAAGGAATTTTTTTAATATAGCTGTGAAATAAATTATCATTCAATGTTTCTTAATCATACAATCATAAAGAAAAATCATTCAAGTTTTAAATAGTAATTCTAAAAATTCTAAAACAAAATATTATATAAAATAAAATAGCATTAAATGATCTGTCCGCAACACAAGGATTTATCTCACTAGAAGTACAGAATTCGAAAAGTGATTAAACACACAACACCAAATTAGAACAACGTATCAATTTTAATTCTCAATAATTTTTTAATGAAAACTCGCATGAGAAAGTTAATGTACATGGATGTATATTTATTGGTAATCAATTCTATTGGCATTTCATATTATTAAAAATTAGAAAAAAATTAGAAAAAATGATAAAATACAATTTTCTCAAAAAAGACAGAATAAAAAAATTCAAAAATTTCCTTGAAAGTTCCAAGAAATTCCATAAAATTTTATTAAAAATTCAGAATTTTTAAGAATAAAAAGAAATTTCATGAAAATTTTCTCAATTTTTTCCTGGTAATAAACACTCTGCGAAATACACAAAACTTTGATTTGTCACTTTTTATGACGCGAATTTATGGAGTTTATTGTAACATTTATTAAACTTCAATAACTTAAGGAAACGATTCGCATTACTTCACTATCGGTACGCCCAGTATTCGCGTCGCAAACATAACTAGCTTACGCTCATATATACATGCAGTTTCTAAGAGATTGTCCGGATATAAATAGAACGGATCAAAGGTCAAGGAATGTTTTAGCAGTACAATCGAAAGATTAATTATTGCTTGTTCACATTTATTAATGTTTAATAACATTGTTTTCTAAAAAAATACATATACATTTTCTTTCTTTTATGTAATTTGATTCAAACTCAATATGTGAAAATAATATATATATAGTATTTAAAAAAATGATTCTTAAATATAATACGTGAGAAAAGAAACAAAATAAAATACATATATTTTTAGAACGCTCCAAAACTAATGTTCGCAGTTATCAAAACTCACACCCACCAATTCTTACAGAAATTGATCATTATATACATATAAATCATTATCAGGATTTAATTTATAATAAAACTCGCTCTAATGGCTTCTGCACACTGGATACGGTAATGTTTGCCGCGCAGCAGAAATTAACGCAGCAAAAAAACAACTAAATCCTCACCGCGCTTTTAAACAATTTTTTAAAATTCAGACATTAAATTATCATTTTATAGTATTAATACTTATCAGAGTCCATAAAGATGCATTTCTAACTAATTTCATGAATATAAAATCTCATATTGTAGTTGCAATGCTTCATAGACTGTTAAAACAAATTAAAACCAGAATTAAAACGAACATCGTAACCATATTCGCAACAATAATTCTGCTCAGTATGGGCATTGATTGAGCTGGCGTCAAGATATTAGACCACGAAAAATTTTGTTATAAGCATCTCATTTCAAAGGTTCCTCATATCAAACATCAATAGAAAACATCAATAGAAAACTTAAACGGTTTAAACTTACAATCTTACATCGATTGTTCACATCATGCTTACACAGCCGCTATTAACCATTTGTAATATTTTAGTGCTATTTATATTTATTATACTCGGGTTGACCTGCAACACTTTGTCTTATACCATTTCATTTCTGACCGCTTTACACTAGATTTATCAAAGTTTTTTAACATTTATTTCTATTCAGTGGAACTTCGCGTTAGTAGAAAATATCCCCTCCGTATGCACTCGGTGGAGTAGCGTAAGTGGGGGCTAAATGATAATGCCGCTTCGCCTGAATTTCATAGAGTAGGAATAAAACTCAACAATAGAAGAGATTTGTTTTTTATTCCTGCACTGCTGCACTGGTGCAATAAGTTAGAATAAGACAAATATACTTTTTCTCATTCTTACTTATTGCACTAGTGCAGCAGTGCAAGAATAAAAAACAAACCTAATATCACTCCGCGTTTGTAGACTAGAGTTCCAAACAGTCTACTAACGCGGGGTACTTGAATTTTCCAGGGTACTTAAATTTTTAACATTTTTTTTACTTTCGTGACTCTGTGTAAAATCTGACTTAATTTATCGTAACACTCCAAAAAATGTATTTTGTGTTCAAAATAACTTTTCCCATAATCTCATATTCTAAGCTTAATGTTTTATAATAAACATATTCCTCTCTTAATAAAGTAAAGCATTCATCGCAAATTTAGGATATATTCTGTTTTCCTTTTGTATTAAGAGGAATATGTTATTTAAAAAAGAATATGTTGATTTGAAGCAGAGTAGCCTCTTACATGTAGCACAATAAAAACGAATAGTGAATTTCTCTATTTGTAAGAATATTATGTTTATACTATCTTTCTCTTGATTTTAAGAGGGGAATTCTTTCGAGCCACAAATAATAAGCGTAAAATCCTCTAAGATTTAGAGACTTTCACTTATACCGAAATTATTTCTTTTGGGTGAACCAATCATTTTGTGGCACAACATAAATTCGTACCATATCTTTGACATCTGCCAATCTCGAAGTGAATTTTTCTTCTTTTACCGTTTTTACTATTTCTAATTTGATATCCATAATTTGTAACGTGTTTACAACGGAAATAATGTTTACTATATCCGTGCTTAGATTCAATATTTTAATATCTTCTCAACAAAGAAATCTTCCACCTCTAGGTCGTTAATGATGCGTTGTTTTTTAATGTAATCATTATTATTAGCTGAAGATGGCTCGAAAGATGAGCCAAAACGTATAATATACTCGAATCGAAATGTTAATTGTATTGAATTACTTTCATGTACCAAGTACTGCGTATGACTCGTATTTGTCAGTCTATATATTTTTTCTTGCCAGTATGAAGAAGCCATAATTCGTATCTCTTTCTTTTTCTTACATCATATAACAATTCTTATAATTAACTTATCTATATAAACACATTTTATCTGTAAAAATATTAAAAGTATTATTATTATTTTTATTATTATCATTATTATTATTATTATTATTATTATTATTATTATTATTATTATTATATAATCATAAATTATAATCATATAGATATGTCCAAAATTATTAGACACCCTTGATATAAATTCAAGTTTAAATTAATATTATGGTATTTATTCTCTAATTCGTGAGAACGATCTGATCAATTAACATAATTAATACGTCCAGCGTTCCACACGAAGAACATATGGGCATGTAACGAGTTGACAAATTTTTATCTTCGGTGTAAGGAATTTCTCCATGTTACGCATACATCATGCATACAGTAATCAAAACTACTAAAAATAGAAATCCTTGTAGATGGAAATTTCTTTTCGAAAGTAATATTATAGATATAAAATATGGGCCGCGTGAAGTAACATTATAGAATATTAAAAAATATACCATCCCAAATTTTTATGAAAATTAAAAAACAAAATCGGAAAAACGGAATAATGAGAATCAATCAGAATCACGTAAACTTATTCCATTCTGATTTTTAGGGTTTTATATCGAGTATTTTTTACGGAAACAGAATGCTTTTGAAAATCAAAATACACTGAGTTAATACATGATTTTTCATACACGTCATTGCGTTTATATAACGCAAATATCTGGCAATCTGAGAGATAAGAATATTGTAAAAAACACTATTGAAACTACTACAAGCTAGGGTTGTTACTTTCTGATAATTTCAAACAAGCATAAATAATAATAAAAATTATATTAAAATTTTTCTAAACTAAACTTTTTTTATTAACATGTATCCAAAAAAATGTTAATGTAAACAGATTTCTCGATCAATATCACAACATGTAATAATTTTTGTATCTATTCAAATTTTTGCTGTCACAAAGATCTGTAAATTTTGCTTCTGTTAGACTGATAAACATAATATATACATATCACAGTATTTGCTAATCATTTATCTACCTTAATTAATTTTTACAATTTTTGTTGTAGTTACAAGATCCTTTTTTTTTTTTTTTTTTTAAGTATAAAATCATCCTTTACTCTTTTTATTTTCATATATACTTCAATTGTATAAAAAAATTAAAATTCTATGAGACCTATTTAAATATATTTTCAAATAAAAACATGTCAATGATTTGCTTGAAGATCCTTTTAAGTTTCGTTAAATCATTTTTATTCATAGTTTACATCTTACGAAAATAACAAATTAGGCACAATAACAAGTACATATTAAAGATTTTTTTGGAATATATTTTGAATTAAGAATTATTTCTTACATTTCTATTAATTTTCTAGCTAAAACGAAATAATTTCAATCGGAATTCATATAAAACACAATAAAAATATAAGAAATAATTGAGTAATTTTGAATAAAATCCATTTCAAACAATTTCACCATACATTCTGTTGTTATGAAAAAGGGCAAAAAGCAATTTGATAATAATAAACTCTGACAAAGTATGGGATAAAGTAGCTTATATGTGTATTTTCTTATACAAAATTACAAAATTAGTGACAAATTTAGCAAAATATATTTTAATCATAAGCGATAACAAAGTATTTAATATTAATAAATTGTAAATAAAGATTTCAGTTTACAATACACTTTGGTTTTATTTATTTTCATAAAAATATTAATACATAGAAAAATATTATGTCTAATAATTTTGGACACGGTTATAATTACAAATATTATTTATATAATATAAAAATAATTAGAATAATTAGAATAAAAATGATTTTTTCGTAACTGTCTCTATTAAGAAGAAATTTACATATTTAATAGCAATCTATGCTGTTCAAAAAATGTTTATGCTTGCATTTAGTTTAAATTTTGAAGTTGAAAATAAAAATAGAATTTTAGTTGAAAATAAGTTTTGGATAAAAAAAATATATGAGAAAAATTTTCACTGACTCAAAAGTTAAAAATAAAACACAAAACAAGTAAGCTATGTCCTTCCTCTTTACATTTTCGCATAAAAAATTATAACATCCTATTTCTGTAGCTTCTAACAATGTGAAAATAAACAGCGATTTAACTGTATTATTTATTTGTATGATTAAGTAACAAAGCATGTTCACGTCACTATATTTTGTTGGTATGATAGATATCGTAATCTGACTAGTCGTTAACTTAACGATTAATATCTCACTTCGCAGGATAGAACAACACTTTTCATTCCTAGAGTCTTTCGTACAAAAAGGCTTAATTATATTTTTATCAAAATTTAAGGAGATACTAAACTGCTGTTTTATCACTAATTTTTCAGACAATAAAATGTTTTTATTGATTGTATGGAATTGAAAATCCTTCTCCAAAATTAAAGTACAGATAATAACACGGTGCGCTGCGATCAATTTCATACGAAAAACGAAAGAAAGTTAGAAAATTATAGTTTTGTTATCGACTTCTGTAGTCGGCTCGTGAAAACATTTGCTGCGTATAAAAGTTTTAGATTTTGTACGTATAAAATAAGCATGAGGCGCACTTGGTATTTCAACAAAGAACAATACTGTGCTTTTAAAATAAGCCTAGGAACTCTAGAAAAAAAGTTTTCCGTGTTTATCAACAGAATTGTACAATTTGTTCCAATGTACAACTTTTTATTGCATTTACAGAATTAAAAATCCTCTACAATTAAAGTATAGACGATAACAGCGTGCAGAATACATAAACTTTAATTCTGGAAAAGGATTTCTAAATCTATAAAAAAAATACATACAAAATTTTGTTAATGACGTACCCAAATGACTCTACATTATCGACCTCGATCAAGTTTGACGAGCAGTTCAACATCCCCTTAAAAGAAAAATCTTAAATTATTCTTAAAATATTTACTAAACATTAAAATTCTTTAAATTTTTTAAATCTTTGAGCCAGTGAAAATCCTCACATATAATTTTTCTATCTAAAACCTGCACAGACGTTTGTGAAAGTTTCACTCATTCTATTATACTTATGTTCCACGATAGATTGTATAGCCAAAGGGACTCAATAAAAGAGGTATATGATAGTGAACATTAGGGTTCTTTACATCAAATACGATCTCGACGAACGGAAACATGGTCTCTATTCTTTTCAGTGTAAAATACTTATCAACATCAAAGTGAATCTTGTAACGGCCGATTGTACCATTCACCTTTTCTACTAGATCATTACAGTAACCTTCCGCAGATGTATTACTGAAAAAAAAATTTTTTTTTGTTTATCACACTTACATTCCTGCTATAATTCAGATTTGTTTAACTAAGGAAAATGCATATGGATATTAATCTTAAAGTTATATATATTTTTTATCATTTGTCTTCTTGTTTTGTGTTCTATTACAAAAATATATAAAGTAATTATATAAAATATTTTAATAATAAAAACACATTTGCCATCAAATTTTGATTTTTTTTTATTTTAGGCCTATAGAAAATTATATTCAGCGCCGATTAGCTATGTCTTCGCAAATCGAACCATTATGAAAGAAGTAAAAGTTCAATATAGACAAAAAAATTCTGATATTCTGACGAAACATATCTTTTATGTGTTAAAATTTTAAAACTAGTCAAAATTAGTTTGTTTTAAAAGAATTCTTAAAAAACTTTATTTTTCGATTTCTAAACAAAACTCCCCTCTTACTACTACAAAGAAAATAAAATAATAATTATAATAAAATAATTATAACTGAAAAAAACACGTACGTTTCATTCAAGAAAGTCCATTTACCATCCATTAGTTTATATAAGCTGACTTGTAATCCACTAATTGGAATTCCTTTGACAGTATCCACAACGTATGTAGAAATGCGTAATTTTTTTGATGTAGTCTGTTTTATTAATTGTCTTGCTGAAACATTCTAAAATAAACAAAAACAATGATAATCTGCATTTTGAATTATATAAAAAATTAATGCAGATTGCAAATTATTAATCTTCTCTTACTTTTTTAGATGCTATTTTAGTGCCAGCTGATTGTTGATTGACAGTTGCTGCAGCAGTTGATTGCTGGCTGGTGCCAGGAGTAGCTGTTTGGTTGGTTTCAGATGATTCTATTTTGACTTTGTTGTTCGACTCGTTCATCGTGACCTTTTTCTGGTCGGCTACCATCAGTGTTGTTGGCTTACCCTTAAGTTTGGTCAGCACATATTGCGTGCCCGGTTGAAATGTACCACCAGTTAGTGTAAACGTTTTGTTACCGCACATCAAAGTGATGGTCTTTTGAGTCTTCGGCGCGATCGGCACAAAATTAATCGCATTTTGAATAGGTGCTGTACTCGTCGAGATATTTGTCTGATAAGCTGTGTTCAGTAACGATGAGGTGACGACCAGATTACTTTTACTGTCTTCCTGCTGTCAAATATTTTAAGAAAATACTTTTTTAGATTTGGCTAATTATAATATCCAAAACTGAGCAAATGATTTTTAATATAAGATTTAAGGGCATGCTGGAGTGACGAACTCGGTCGAACTTGATCGAGGTCGATAATGTAGAATTAGTGTATTGATATCAGTCTATATCAAAAACAAAACTTTTGTACGTTGCTCTACTTATTAACTTTTCATGGCACACATACGCCTAAATTTTCGTAAAACAATTTTGTCTCGTGTTCCTTTTAGCGCTTACAGCGCTTGTAAGCATCATTTGTCCTTGTTTAATATTTGATGAACAACAAGAGTAAAATGATGCTCACAGCGCTGTGAGCGTGAAAGTGACACAGCTTGAAAAACTTCACATTGTTCCTGTCATCTTCACGTCTAGAGTCTCTAATTTTGTTAGTACAAATTACAGATGTTTTATATTGATCAAAAATTGTTCTGACGTAACAGCTCCACACATCATTCTTGACTACAAAATGGTGAAAATATCATAAATTATAAAACTTTTCCCTATAACAATTATAAAAGTTTTTCGGCATAAATTTTGCAATCCAAACTAGTAGTAATCCATATACTTTTATTCTGAAGGATTTCCAAATCTATAAAAGCAATAAGACATAATCGTTCGACAAAAGGCACTGTGTTTTATCAGTAAAACAAACCTGCCTCCAGCATCCCTTTAACTAAATAATTTAACTACACTTAAAATTGATTTCTAAAAAATTGTAAATGGTCGAGTAAGAATTAACAAGTAATAAATGACTGTGAAAGATTAGTAAAACAAACAAAATTGTTAATTTAATAAAATGTTAGTTTAATGTCAATTTAATAAAATTGCATATTATAATAAAAAATGTTCACTCAAATTTCGTAAAAGAATTCTCTAAGAATTCTCGGATTTTCCAGAAACTTTGTTCAAAATTCTAAGTTAGAGAATTCTTCAATGCAATTTAAAATAAATTTGTTTTATTATACATTTTTACTGTTCCTCTTAAATATACGATACACAGAAAAGCCACATTAAAAAATAATTTAAAATTTTAAACCAAATATGACGATCTATCTACAATACAAATTCACTTCACTACAGAATTCGAAAGATGATTAAAATATAAGACTAATTTTGATTATATTGTCACTAATTTTTTCATAAAAACTCGCAAAAATATTCATAGATACATTATGCCATATTACTGCTGATCTATTTACATTATTAAGAAAAAATTAAATTTGTCTGAGAAAGATAAAATTAAAAAAGTAAAAATTTCAAAAATGTCTGAGTACCAAAAATTCCATAAGAATTCCATGCTTTTCAAGAATAAAAAATGAACTCCCTGAAAATTCCAACTTTTTCCAATAAACACTCTGTACAACATAAAACCTGTGCACTAAATATAAATATATTAAATATATATTTTCATTAACATCATAATTTAACTTTTGCTCATTTTACTAGGTTTTATACACATTTATTTATTAACATTAATTTTTATAAGCAGTTTTAAGTGTTCTTATTTTTCTATCTTTAAAAAAATAGCCACTTACAAGGACTTGTCCATTTTTGGTGGCTCTGATTACCGTTTTTTCATTTTCATGCAATTTTGATGTTTTCTCGATATCGTCGTTCACTGACTCGGATAGACCAGATATATCATTAGTGGACTCCACGATCATCTCCATCTGCACATTTTCCTGACTCCCGATTTCCTCTTCGAGATACTCACTGTGAACATGGGCCATCGCCTCTGCTAAAGGATCTCTCTCTCTACACTTTTGCTGTACAACACATGGTTTAAAAATATGGTTATATATAACTCAAAAACAGCAACTGTATTATAATAAACAATATTATTAAGTGTTTACTCAAATTTTATAAAATTTTCTGAGAATTCTCAGATTTTTCAAATAATAAGAATTTCAGAGATTTTATTGAAAACATTTGTTTTAAAGCATTTAAATAAGATTAAAGAATTTTTTAATACAGCTTTAAAATAAATTTATTTTATTATCTCTTTTAATGTTTCTTATATAATCATACAAAGAAAAGCCACTTAATTTTTAAATAATTTTTTAAAAATATGAACTAAATATGGCATATAATAATTTATCTGTTATACATGAATTTAGCTCATTAAAAGTACAGAATGCGAAAGGCAATTAAATAATAAATGTATCAATTTATCAATTCATCAATTATTGTTTTCTATCGTCACTCATTTCTTTATAAAAACTCGCAAGTTACGTTCACATGAATAGACGTAGATGTGTATACTATTATATTACTAATTAATTGTTGATACTTTGTATTATCAAGAAAAAAAATAATCAAAGAAATAATTTTTTCAAAAAGACAATTTAAATTTAAAAACAAAATTCCAACAATTTACCTGACTTTAGATAAAATTCCAATAAAATTTAATTCAAAAAAATTCAATTATTTGCAAGGATAAAAAATAAATCTTAAAAATCTAGGTTCTTTTCTGATTGTAAAAATGCCATATAAACAATACTTTCTATCATACATGCATAACTTATTGTGTAAATTACCTCGGGCAATAATTTAATCTTTTTTATTACAGATGTAGAATCTTCATTGGATTGGCTATTATCCGTATCATCCACCATCACTTTTTCATCTTCCTGCTCCATGCTGTCTTCCACAAAATTCTCTTTTACATCTTCGAATTCCATTGTATCCTCGTCCGTTTCTAATCTTTCAACGACGTACTCGATGTCATCATCATTGTCTTCGACCAATTCCGTTTGAGATTCATCCATAGTCTATGTAAATAAAAATTATATACATATTGCGTCTCATTTACTGTACAGCACTCTTAGCCTTTTTCTAGTCTCTCTTAACTTTGTTATTTAATTATTTAATTATCTCGATTAGATAATCACAGATTCTTAAAATGTAGCAAAATTTTATGAATACTACTATGTTTCAATGTATAAATTTTTAATTATATTGTAAACTTTTACTATCACTTTAATCACATTAATTTATCACATTTTCATGTATAGAATATTATATATTTTTTTCCTTTCTTTTTAATGACATACAACTTTTATATCATAAAAAATAAGCCGTAAAAGAATAAACTGATTGTCTTGTGTAACATTGTGTATAAATAAAAATAAAAAATTTGTATGCGTGTAAATGTGTGTGTGTGTGTGTGTGTGTGTGTGTGTGTGTGTGCGTGTGCGTGTGCGTGCGCGCGCGCGCGTATAAATGTAAATTAAAAGAAATATTTGTAGAATAAATTAGAATTTTTGATAAGACACACAAAATTTGATGAAAAATATATATTGACCTCAACTTCTTCCATAAGTGCAACTTCTGGTGCATCGGACTCCGACTTCCGTGCCTGTTTCTCTTCCAATTGATACGATAAAGCTGAGCGCTGATGCTTCATTGTGCACGTATGCTTCAACAATGACAAACGATGTGCATGTAAATTCTTCTTGCAATACAGGCAGTAAGCACGAGTTGGTTGAGAGGGTACTGAAGTCAACCATCCTACACACACAAAAAAATATATATACATATATATTAAAATTATACGTGTGTGTGTGTGTGTGTGTGTGTGTGTGTGTGTGTGTGTGTGTGTGTGTGTGTGTGTGTGTGTGTGTGTGTGTGTGTTTAATGTGTCTAATTTCATCCAAAATTTCTCCCACCTGTTAGCATTCTGTGTATGCCATAGAGTGACACAAAAAAAGTAAAATATAAATAGGAAATTTACAAAATGTAAATAAACAATTTGACTATTCACAATCAGCATAGCAATAACATTACACTAGCAAATAAAAAATGTTGATTTCCTTAGTGTTTACATTTTTTATGTGTAACAGCATAATATAAGTTTAAGTACATCATTAAAAAATATTTTAAAATGATCTCTAAACCTATCTATATGAAAGGGCTTTTTAATGTAATTTATAAATTTATAATATCTGTATATCAATTATATATAGTTATATAACAATTATATATATAATATGTACATATTTTATTTTAATAGTAACATTTTTATAAAAAAGAAAAAAATTAACACAATATGTCAAAATATAATGTTATCCTACACAAGAGAAATTAAAATAATTAACAATAAGAAATTTCCTTTATCGTATAATACATGTATATAATTGAAAAATATTACAAATATATGCTTCCTATTTTGGTTCATGTATTTATAATTAAAGATCTTTTAACTCTATAATACAATATCAGCTAAAAATTATTGAAATTTAAAAACTGCAGATTTTCTAGATTTTAGCTTTAACTTACAGTCGCATTGAAAGTTCATCAATCATATTGATAGTTTTTCTTACATTTTTTTTTTAAATTGTGTGTGTGTGTGTGTGTGTGTGTGTGTGTGTGTGTGTGTGTGTGTGTGTGTGTGTGTGTGTGTGTGTGTGTGTGTGTGTGTGTGTGTGTGTGTGTGTGTGTGTGTGTGTGTGTAAATGACAAAACAATTACTTATTACATGTTTTACATAAAAGAAATAAATTCGTACTTCGCAAATGTGATTGATACTTTTTTTCAGGTTACCAATTTAACGACTATTGTAACCAGTGTAATCCAACTTAAAACTAACTTTCTATTCACAATTTATTTGCAGAAAAAAGTTATTATTAAAAATCTTGACAAGCTGGCTAGTCACAAATATTCCGTTCGACATCCAACGACTTCCTTTTAGACCAAATTCCCATTCGAGAGTCTCTAGCAGCCTCTAGTTCCCATGGAGTCCCTCATTTTCGAACAAAAAATAAATAAATAAAATAAAACCAGCGAACGCGCGCGAAAGAACGGAGCTCCACATCGTCGCAGTCTGCCAACGTACCACCGATAGACCTAGCTTCGAACGAGAGATCCGTTTATCCTGATGTTGCAGCAGAATAGCAAATAAATTTATAATAAATTTTAAATGAGTTCCAAGTAGTTAAATAAGTTTTTTACGCAGAATTGTTCAATTATCTTCTAGATTTCCATTCGCGTTTTCTAGGAAAAAAACAGAATAATTCTAGAAAAGGGAATCCATTCCGGAACAGTTTCATATAAATACGTGCTTTAAGAATCAATCAGTGGACTAGAGTATACAGAAAATTCATCCAGAATGCACCCTAGAGCAACGCGAAAAGGGACCCTATGGAGCCCCTGCAAACGGCGCGAAAGAATGAAAGAGACAAAGAGATACAAAGACAGAGGAGAGAGGGAGAGGGAGAGAGATACCTTTGAAATCGGACGCCTGTTCCCATTCCTTCCTGTAGCGTTGTGTGTAAACTCGGGTCTTCGCGTGGCTGATCTTCCCGGTCGGCGTAAGCCGTGGGGTCGACGTGGTCATCAGATTTCTGCATATCACGCCCTGCTCGGCGATGAGCGTGATGGATTGCGGCGTCTGCGGCGGACTCTCCATTCAGCCGCTCGAAGATATCGAATTCCTCGAGTGTCGGGGAGATATTTAAAATCACTAAATAGTTTTTTCTTTCCGTCACCACGGCCACCTGGTACGGATCGAGATACCCCGAAGAAAACGTAACGTGACGATGATCTCTAGGTTCCTCTCGCCTAGGTATCCCCGAGGTATCTAACTCCCTAGCGTAATGGCCGACACTACTGCGCGGGACGAAGCGAAAGTGCAAGATGGTCATCGACTCGACGGATGTCAAAGATGGCGGATATGACGTGGCACGAAGTGCCGTATCAATGCCAATGGTGGGCCAGGAGCGTCCCGTCTCTCGAAACGTAATAATAAATTTAGGCCAGTATCCATAGTCGAGTTTTATATACTTTACGATTGTCTTAAGATGTCATCAATCACAATTTAAAATTAACAAATTAGCATCTTAAGATATTATATACTTAAGATCATTTTGAAATAAGATTCGACTATGAATATTCAAAAACCAATCTCTTAGTACAGTGCTGTATGCATACAGTAAATTGCAGAGAGGTTTGCAATACGTTTTCAATAAGTTTCAAAACATAGGTTTGCTCGTGATTGAACGTAATATAATATACTATACTTAATGAATCTTACGATTATCTTTATAATGGAATTGCTTTTATTGTATAAATAAGAATATTTCTCAACTAAATAACTTAATTAAATGCTAGTTTGTCAATGGTTATTTAATATAAGTATATGTGATTATAAATATATAATTTCACATTCTTTTTTAACTATATATAATTTAACTTCTTTATTAACCGTAACTACAAAGTTTAATTGAATTTTTATAATTATAATTTTTATAATTACAGTTATGATCTCCGCGCCTTTACTTACATTATGTTTGAAAATAAAATCTTAAATTTGACAAAATATATTTTTGTTTCAATATTATAGTCATCACAAATGATTGTTTCAATAATATATAACATTAACATTAAAGGATTCTAATTTTCTTAATTGTTATTTTCTGTTTGATATTTCTTCCTCTTGACTCATAAAATTTATTAAATAATGAGAATATATTGTATTTATTTATAAATTTATATAAAATTTTTTATATAAGCAAATTGCATTTATTTATTACCGTATAATCTTATTTCAACGTTTAACATTTTGAAAATAAAAATATTTACAAAACAAAAATGTTTTTTTGGTAGTTACATTACTGGCTTAAATGTGTGTAATATGTGGTTTTCGTTGATATGCACGTGCAATCGTGAGGAACGCCGACTATAAACACGTAAGGTACGTGGTACTTTCTAGAGTTCATAAAATATCAGTGATATTTCCCACACTATTATATATATAATATATACCAATTGCACCTTCAATTGAAAATCGTTCTCGGGAAATAATCTCTAGTTGAAAGTTACTTGAAGGAATCGCTCGGCCGCTCCTACCGCCATCTGGAAGTTTCCGAAATCATTTTCGAATCACTATAACTTTCTCTAGCTGGCACTTATTTTTTACTGTTTTTGTACTAGCGCAGTACAATCTACTAGAATCAATTCTAGTCATAAAATCTGGAAAGTTAATAATCAACAGTTTGCCGAAAAAACAATTCGAATGTCATTGCGCGAACAATTTTAAACTTTAAATACACTTTCTTACTGTTCTTTTTTTAATAATTTCTAATTCTACCCTTGCAGTACCACTCAGCACTACCTATATATTATAGGTATACGCAAGAAACATATTAAATCAATCTTTTAAAACTTCGATTTCATTGTGAATTTTAATTATGAATATTATGATATAACATTTTATAAATATTTTTAAATTATTACTTTATGACGTAACATTACAATCACACTGTAAAAATATTTTTTTTACTGAAATATATTTTATAATAAAATATTATATAAAAACTACATATTTAAAAACATGTTATAAAATATCATAAAATTGTAATAACGTTGTTATAGTGATATCTTGTTTACTGTGTAATAATAAATAAGATAATAATTTACATATAAAATATCGGTTCAAGAAAATTAAATTAAATAAAAAACTCTAAATTAATCTAATTAAATTAAAAATTAAAAAAAAGCCTGCCCAGATTTACAAAGGAAGGTCACTAACATACTATTTGTTTTTCATTTTTAATAGCCAGACAGTACAGTATGTTAATTGCAGGGTTCCCAGATAGCACAGATAATTCTTCTAAGTTCAAAAAGAATTCACCTTTTTTAATTCTTTAAGAATTTACGTAATCTGTTCGAAATGAGTTCAAGAAGAGTACCATATTTAAATTTGTTATGAATTCACATAATTTAGTCAAAATGAGTTAAAAAGGAATTCAATATTCAAATTCGTTATGAATTCACATAATTTAGTCAAAGTAAGTTAAAAAGGAATTCAATTAAATTTGTTATGAATTCACATAATTGTTTGAAATTAGTTAAAAAAAATACCACATACAAATTTATTATGAATTTATATAATTTAGTCAATATAAAAATTCTTATAAAGAGCCGTAATACTTTAAAAAGATATAACAAATATAAGTGTCTTTTTAATTTTTCTTTGACAAAGCAAAAAAATTTTATAAGACATTTTTTTATTTTATTAAAAAGGAACATAAAAATATATATCTCTTTGTTATTTGTCGTAAATTTGATATATAACTAAATAAATTTTTTTTTATTATAATGAACATATAATAACGCGTTTAATAAAAAATTTGTAAAAAAATTATTAAAAAGTACATTATATTTATATAAAATTAGGAAATGTTAATTCAATAATATATTGCAACAAAATATGAGAAAATTTTATACATAATTTATACATGTAGTAACAATAAGAGAGTTTCTTACTTATAATAATAATATACTAAATTCTTTATTTTTGTGGCAGTATATTTTTAAATGAAGAACATTTCTCATATTTCAAAAAATCCTTTATTATCCTTTTTTTTACATCCAAAGAAATTCCTTTTTGCACTATAAAAGAAATCATAATAAATTTAAAAAAGTATCTCGAAAAGTTCCATTAAAATACTATTTAAAAATAATTTTAATATTCTAGTGAATTCTTATACAATATAAAATGAACTTTATATGCATTACAAAAGGGACTCAGAATTGGTGACATACAAAAGAACTTTTTTTGAACTCTTAAGAATCCTTTTGGTGCAAAAATGGGTTAGAAAAAGACTTCATTTCAAAATTTTGGTGTTTAAAAAGAATTCTTTTCGAATTCGTTGTGCTATCTGGGTTAGGTAGTAAACTAGTTAAAAAGTTGAAAGTTAATAATAAAGTTAAAAAATTAATAACTTTTAATTTAATTTAGTTAATTTTAATTTAATGATTTAATTTTTCACTTTCACTAGTTATTTTTGAAACGTATAAACTTCAATTTAATTATTAACTTTTTTCTTAAATTAACAATTTTATCTGAGTAAAAGAAAAAAATTATAAAATAAAAATACATTCCTACATGAAAACAACTGCTTTTTTGTTATTTCATATAACATTATAACTTAATTTACAAATAAAATATTAAATATATTTTATGATACTGTAATTATGTCGGTAATCTGAATTAAATAAATTATATTGCTTTTTAATTTAATATAAATAAAGCTTCTCAAAATTGCCAGTAATTATTTACTTTAACTCGTGTTAAATTAATTTTAACGTAACTTTAACTGATTGTGAGTTAGTATTTTATTTATGTAACTTTTAACTTAACTAAATTAATTTTAATTTAATTTAGTTTAAAAAATATATTAACTTGCCCAACCCTAGTTAATTGGAATATAAAACATATATGTTAAAGATATTTTAGTCATATTTTTAAAAACTATCTAAAAATCTATTTTAGATATTGTGCTAGCTGTTTGAGTATTTCTTAAACAAAAGATAAAAAAAGATTTTTGAAAAATTGAAAACATTAATTAAGTTCAGTTTTTCTGTTGACTTTATTAATGCTTTTTAAATTATATCTCTGTAACATCTTTTTAAATTATTTTACTGACTTAACTACTTAATAACTTATTCATGCATGTGTTCTTTATTGACAATAAGACATAACTTTTATGAATTCGTTAATTGGTACGGACTTATGAACGATTGTTGTCCTGCGAATAATTTATCTTTGTAACAAACTGAATTTTACTTGAGAAGGACCAAATTCTATGGTCAAAATGTTGTGAGACTGTAATTTACAATAAAATATTGCCACTTTGTCGACTGTTAATCTGCTCATTCCTTGGCTATATATAATTACTGGCAATATTAAATTATCTCATTTTTTGTTAAAAACATTAATGTGAACTTATAGAAATTGTCTTCTATCAAATGTTATAACAATTTTTATAATATTGTTTTATATTTTGTGAGAATTAATATTTTTGCAACATAAAATGTATATAAACAAATGTTTATAAAATTTAGCTCCAAAGTAGTACTGTAAACTATTTTCTTTTCTTTTCTGTTTTAGCCTTTTTCAATAAAAAATTTCATTATGGGCTCCTATTCTATAACTTATAACTCATAATTGGTAAACATAAATTTACTTTAACAATAATATTTTACTTTAATATTTTACAGTTTACATCTGACCAAGACCCATTTTATATCATACTAGTTTCTTTTTTTGTAAAATTTTTGTTTGGTATAAAAATAATAGCTAAAAAATAAGATTAAAATAAATTATCCGTATATACCCAGATAGCACAGAGAGTTCAAAAAGAACTCAATTGTATGTCACCAATTATGAATTCTTTTTAAGATGCAAAAAGAATTATTTTTATTATATTTTTATGAAAATAATTCTTTTTGCATCTCAAAAAGAATGCATAATTGGTGACATACAATTGAGTTCTTTTTGAACTCTCTGTGCTATCTGGGTAATCACATATTCATATGTATTCCATTATAAATCATAAATATATATAATTACACATAGGCAATTTTTTCTCATTTTTTCATACTTAACTTTTTGTAAAAGAAACAATGCGAAAATTATCTTTTTAATTAGTTTTTATCTTTTTAGTATGACTATTAGTAAATATAAATTTTATTAAAAAAAAACTAATATAAACATATATGGACTAGAATTTTATACATATATATTTTACATATTTTTATATAAAAAATTTTCCTGATCAAAAATTTTGTAACAGGATATTGCATAATATTTACAAAAAAATTCAATATTAGCATATCTATAATTAAAATAAATAAAAATAAGTCAATCTTTCCAAAAAGTTATTGATATAATTATTATAGTTTTTATTATTATGTATCCTTAAAAAAAACAAAATCTTGAAAATTAGCAGTTTTCGCTAAAATTGAGAAATAAAATCCATTAAATTATAAGACAAAGTCATATTATTCCATGTCCATACTTAATATTACTATTTTTGCAATTAACATTATTTCAATTTAAATAAAAGATAAGTGATATCTTGAAAATAATTATAGACTATCGTTATTTTATGTTATATCTTTCAATCTGTGTACACACAACCTGTAGCAAATTTCAGTTTTACTTGAATATAGTCTTTGTAAATTGTCTTCAATATTTTGACATAAATAGATTACATATATCATAAATCTTTCTATTTAAACAGATGTTTAACTGCCATTGTTATTGTTCCTGTCTTGCCTTTTCTGTTTCTTTCTTCAAGGATAAATCCAAAGAATATGTATGAAACGCAGGTAGAACATCAAAAGTATGCTCACTGGACTGTTGATGTCCAGCGTGGGATTTAAAACCAGACTCAGCAAATCACGTCGCAGATAGTATATCCTACCGGCGAACGGAACGAAGGAACAGAGGAGCCGTATACCTGAGGACAACGCTTCGGGCGAACGTTAAGTGAAAGCTCAGTTTAAATACGAATGCCACACCACTCACATCTCCCGAAGATTACACTCGGATTTATAGAGTATCGAATTTTTTTTTTACGATATCTTATTTCTCGGACAGTCCTGGTACGTAGCAGCAATCGCAATTCAATAATTGACATCATATGTGTACATATGCACGTACTATTATGATTGCTTCCAAATTATACATTTTTAAAGAAAAAATTTATAATACTCTTTTCTCGTTTGTCTATAATTTTTCGCGCTAAAGCGTTTTTCAAGAAAAAAAAAACATTATTTGTTACATTATTTTAAAATAGATTACACAAAGATTTTAGAAATTTGTGATTTATGTGGATTATGTGGATATTTTTGTGGATTTATTTTAATTAATACATGAAAATTTAAATTATGTGTGTATGTGTGTGTGTGTGTGTGTGTGTGTGGTGCAGTGTATTTCTTTTAATATTTAGATAAAATATTAATTCAAACATATCTAATAATTTTATACGTGTCTCCTAAATTATTTAGCATTAGATAGTGTTAAAAATGTAAATAAACAAACCAAAAATGTATATGAACCAACACGTGTTACGTAATTTTTGGACTTAATTTAATTCAATTTAGAATTCTGATGTTCAATCACACAATTTCAATAATTATCACAATTGATACATTTTTTTAATGTGCAGAGCGTTATGTAAGAGATCAGAGAAAATTTAAGAAGTGATTCTCTGGATGATAAAATAAAACGGAAACCAAGATTAACAAAATTACGATTAAGGTTTTGTTTTTTAATTATAAATGTTTAGATTTCCTTCTCACATGAATATTTAAATATTTAAAACTACAAAATCAAGAACAAAATTTCAGTGGAAACTTTCTTGTTTTAATTATAACAATTAAATTTACGTTCTTTCGGCATTGTTTATTAGAGTTAAAAAAATTAATATGCATGTTCATTTTTTTAATAGTTTGAAATAAAAAAAAAAGCATTCAGTACGAATATTTTGGACGAATCAGAACAGTAAAAAACAGTAAAGAAAATTGGAAATGCAGTATGCGTTAGGAAAGAGCAGTTTTTCCTTTTTTACATCGATATGTCAAAAAATTAAGATTTGATCTTAATAAATTTAAACTTTTGAAACTAAAATAAATTCAAATAATTTAAACTATTTGACATTTGATCTTGAGATTTAAACTGTCCGAACAATTCGATTTAATTCATAGTACGTTTTATGTATATTTAAACATTAAAAATTACAAAATTTAAACTAATGACATTTCGAAGAACACTATCTTTTTTAATTATAATGCTCAATTGTAATAGTTATGTATTTTAAGCACTTTTTACATAAATATTTAAACATTTATAATTAAAAAACCAAGTTTAGATAATAATTAATTAAAAAATTAAATTTATACAATAAAGTTAAAAAGTTAATAATTTTTAACTTAATTTACAAGGAAGATTAGATATCTGGAAATTCAGAAAATTCTAAAACTTTGTATGCAAGTAAAGTACGTAGTTTATCCGCAAAACTAAATTAATTATTAATTTTTTTCTTATTTGTGTCAAATTACAGTTTGAAGGGATAACTTTACGCTTTGAAAAGAAAATGTAGATTTTTTTGCGAAATAATTATTGAACTGTGAAAAATATTGAAAAAATTTTTCGGAAAGTATGAATTTTAATTTTAATATTTATTTAGATGTAGCTTTGTAAACAGAAAAAAGAAATGCAACTTTTTTTCGATAATTTCGGTTGACAATTATTCTAGAAAAAAATGCCATTTTTTTCAAAGAATGATTTTACTACTTTAAATCAAAATTTAGCGTAAACAAAAAATAGTTTTGTGTTATGCATGAACTACTTGTATTCAAAAGTTTCTAGTTACCTAACCTCCCTTGTTAGTTAAATTTAGACAAGTTTAACTAGTTATTTTTTTAAAAACACAAATTCTAACTTACTAATTTATTTCTCAAATAAATAATTTATCCATGTAAAAGAAACTACAAAAGAAAAAGATACATTCTTACAAAATCAGTATATTTCTTCATTACTTCATATATATAAACTTGATTTATAATAAAATATTAAATTCTAAAAAGTATTTTTATATTTACAAAAAAATAAAATTGTAAATATTTAAAATATATAAATTAAACACACAAACATAGATATTCTATAAATAATTACACTTTATGAATTTTGTTAATATGAATGTGTTTGTATTCAGAGAAAAATTTAAAGATTTAAATAAAATTTATAAATAAAAAACAATTAAAAATTTTCAAATATCCATTTACCATTATATTAATACAATTGTTTATTGCAATTGGCACACAATATTGCAAATTTTTAATTTTTTACTTTTTTATAAATTTATAATTTATAAGTACATGCATTTTTAATAAATAATATCTAATAAAGTAAATAATTTATCTGTGTTATGCAGAATGTCTAATAAATAAATGATATTTGTGTTATTTGCAGAAATGGTTGTTTGACGTAACAATTTTTGACCTACTTCCGGCAGAGAGTTTAAGAGATATTAAAATGTATCAGTCAATATCAGCCATGAAACCAATCCTGTACAGGGTCGAGACATACATCGTACCCGAGACGGAGAACTTATCAATGATTAATAAGCTCGACGATCTCACACTTGCGAATCAATTCACGAGCGAAAGCATATTTGAGAACAACAATAACGAGAAAGATGCGTCGTTCACTTCGGATAATAAATACGAAGAACTCGCCAGATTCTCCACCGAGAATAGCAAGTTGATTGGCGTAAAAATCGTGAAAGACATAACGAATGAGAATGACATTCTACTTGATGAATGCCTCGACGATGATATTGTTAAATACTACAATGACATGAATTTCTGCTGTTCTAAAGAGCGTGTACAGAAACCAGAGTTTCAGGCGTCAGTTGGGCCGCAGGAGGCGTTATATCCCGCGAGACAATTCAGCAGGGTCAACAGTCTGATATCAATCGACGAGAGGAGCGAGAATTCCATAAACACCAAGCTGAATGACTTCTGCTATCACGGTTACAAGAACGGTTGCACCGCGTCGATTCAGTCACCCGAGGAAGTCAGCGAGGAAATCTTCCGGGAGAATTGGTTGCAAAAGATTGAGATTCTTAGGCATCGCGAGACTATCCTGCGGGAACGGGAGACGAACCTACAGAAGAGGGAACGGGAACTGTTTAGAAAAGAGAAGGAGTTAAGGATCACGGAGAGAATGCTCAATGATAAAATGAAGCAGGTAGAGATCCTGAACGAACAACTCAAATACCAAAAAGATACGTTAGTCGTTGGGAAGAGGTTGGAGGAAGTGGCACGAATTTTATCAGACGACGTCGAGAAGTCGACTACATTCACAGAGGAAAAGATACCAAGTAAAAAAGATGTTCTGAAGAAGATGGAGATTTCGAAGAAAGAAGAGATTCCGAGACGAGTGGAGATTCAAAGGAAAGAAGAGATTTCGAGGAAAGCGGAAATGCCAAGGAAAGAAGAGATTCCGAGACGAGCGGAGATTCAAAAGAAAGAAGAGATTCCGAAAAAAGTGGAAATGCCAAGAAAAGAAGAGATTTCAAAAAAAGTAGAAATTCCAAGACAAGAAGAGATTGCGAGAAAAGCAGAGATATTGAAAAAAGCAGAGATTCCAAAAAATCCTATCATCAATTCGTCATCTATTGTCAATCCACCTATCATTATTCCGCCTATCGTCAATCCACCTATCGTTAATCCATCTGTTATTAAACCATCTATCGTCAATCCATCCATCATCAATTCATGCCAGAGAAAGGAATCTACTAATAAAAAACTAATACGTTCGACGCGTTCGAGTTTCTCGTCGAGAAAATCTTTTTCGAAGACCCATTTGTATGGTACCGTAAGGAGCAGAGAACGACCGAAGAAAATTTACGACGATCTGAACTCGACGTTGTCGGCTGCTAGCATAGATTCGCCTAATAAACAGACATCAGTGTTGTTCAACCCGACGCAATACCAGAAGCCTTCCGTGTTCACAAGATCGGCAAGCGAACGATGGTCCAGGCACCGGGTAGACACTGTAGGGATGCTGCAGAGAGTAACCGAGGAGAAATCTGAGTACATAATTGAGGAAGAGAAGATCTTTCAAAAAGTCAGCGACAATATATGCGCTTTGCAAGAGAAAGAGGCAAGGTTCCAAGACTATGGACTCGTGGATTGTATTCCAAGTGCTATTTCAGGCACGATTACGCAACGTAATTCCGACAACGAAGAAAGATTGTCCTCATATCTCAATCTGGAAACCGGCGAGAGATATAATCATCGAAATTCAGTTAACATTTCCAAGGATCGACCAATCTCCTGGACTAGCGAGACGCAGCAGAATAAACATCAGGTGTGTGAATCGGTATTGATGAAACAACCGGCTGAGAATAAGGAAAATGCCGCATACAATTCGCGCTACAACGCAGAGAAAATTGGAGTGAAGAACATCAAGTTGGCTTCCAAGCTAACTGCCAAACCAAAAGCCAAGCCGACTACAAAGTCAAAAAAATTCTTTCTGTTTCGTTCCTAGATAAAAAAATGTCTCTTGTATATATAAAAAGAATGTTCTTTTAGAATTTAGTTTCAAAATTATAGTAGTTACACAGGACAACATGGACTTCGAAAAATTCTACTATAATTTTAGTAAAATTTTATTAAACTTACTATAATTTATTATGATTATGACTATATTTTACTAATTACTTATAATTTTAGTGAAATTTTATAAACATTATGATACATTTTATTAAATTATAATAAATTATACTAAAATTATAGTAAAATTCTTTGAAGTCTATGCTGTTCTATGACTATCATAATTTTGAAGGTAAATTCTGAGAGATACAATTCTCTCTGTATTTTCAAATATCTATTTTAAAGATATTTTGTAGAATTTTAAAAGGCATATTTTAATAACAAATATTTTAAAGATATCTTTTAAGACGTTTTTCAATTGTTTATAAGTATCTTTTAGAAATTCTGCAGATATTTTCAATACCTAGATAACCAAGCATGATGTAGCATTTTGAGCAAACTAATGCATTGCATGTGTTGTTATAGATTTGCTATACATTTGTCAACATCAAAATAAAACACATTACGAATTCAGCAACATGATTACTTATACATGCAATCGGTTGAGGACATTTAAAAAAGAAAACAGTCAGCAATAATGATACATTATATTGTTTGCGATATAACAGCAACATGGCAACAGCAAATGATTGATAACAAATTGATGCTGACACATTGCTATCAATTTACCATTGTTAAAAATAGAATTCATATGAGTTCAACTCAACAGACATAATGCTGTCTCACCTTGTTCCAAGTTTGTCTAAATTAGTTGCACAATTGTTGGCAACATAACTGTAACATCAAGATATTTGACTATCTGGATATTTTCAAAAATTTTAGATAACTTTTAGAAATGTCTCGAAATACTCAAATTTCAGTATATTGTTTGTAGTGATAAAATTTGAAGACTGGAAATAACATATACACAAAATACCTCTTTATATAACATGAATGTGTTAGCAAATAAAAGAGATCTTCTGATGCTATAAAAATTGTAACAATTATACTGCTTTGCCAAGAGCAGAACACAATTAAACCATTTATTATTAAAGCAATGACCCAAATAGATATTGTAATTTTATGCTATTACAATGGTATCACAAAAAATAAATGTTTGCATGTCCAGTGTGACATGTCTGTGTCTAGGTACAATCTTTAACATATTGAAAAAGAAAATTGTTGACTTGATTAACCTAGATATTCAAAGCAATGTGTCTATATTATTATCAGGAATTGCAATAATATATATTATTATTAAAATTATAGTCACTTTTGTTAGCAAATTAATGTCTTCACAATATAACAGTTCGAGTAGTAATTTACCAGCAACATGCCAGCAACTTTAAAATTATCACTAACTTTAAAATTTATGCTGTTATCATTGTGCTATAATAATAATAATAATAATAATAATAATAATAATAATAATAATAATAATAATAATAATAATAATAATAGTAATAATAATAATTTATAGGATCATATAATGCTGTTATACGATTGCTGACAACGCGAGATTTTGATACTATCTTGCTGTCAAACTGACAGCAATATATATACATATATATATGTATCAATACGTGTGTGTGTGTGTGTGTGTATACATATATACATTATTGTCTGTTATGTTTCTTCAATGTTGATATATTCAAAATTATTGAAGACAAATATAAGGCAAATTGTCATCATAAACAATCACAGATTTGTGCAATTTTTGCTCAGCCACACTTTGTCATATAGAAAATTTCTTTAATTAAAATATTTATATATTTAATTCAAATACATAAATACTTAAAAAAAGTTAATCAAGCTGAAAAATTTAGTTAACAACTTTTTTCTCAATGTGAGATATCTTTTAAATGACTGTAAGATTTCGATACTTTTTGATTTATAGTAATCAATACAGTCTAAAACGAGAATCTAATAACTTGAAGATTAGTTTTCCTCTTATTATTTTAAGTTTATATAAGTTTATATATTATTTCAAATTTATATTATTCCTAATGATCTCAGTTGTACATAATATATATATACATATATATATATATATATATATATATATATATATATATATAATGTAAATTTAATGTACAGTTGCAAGTTCGTATATATATCTCGAATCTGTTATGCGAAATTTACTATCTTTTCATTACGAAATTGCATTCATGAGCGATCATCGAGTAATAAAGACGCAATGCAATTCTGTATATAATTATTGAATTATATCATATTGTTACCAATAAAGAAACAGATTATATGTATAATCCAGATACACCCATCCAATTTTAATTGCATAAACACTCACCTGGAGTGATTTTTAGCTGTCTGTAAGATTAAATCCGATTTTTTCGTTGCTAAAATGTAAAAATCATGCTAGATAACTATACACAGAGAAAAATTCATATTATATTTGAGTATTAAATATTTCTCTTATAAGTTTATCATACATATCTAATTTATTCAAAATATACTCTGAATCTTTGTAAATTTAATTAAGAATATTAAGTTAAAATTCAATTTACTATATTAATCTGAGTTTTCTTTGAAAAATAAAATTTTATAATATTCTTTGAGAAATAAAATATACAATATTCTTCAGAACATAAATTCTTTTTTTGAGCATACATGTTGATAAGTTTTTCTAAAATTTGTGGTAAATATTTAAAACTGCTAGCAAAAAAATGTTTTTTATTAAAGTCAATAAGTTATTATATTTAAAAGAAGAAAAACAAATTGAGTAATTAATCCGATCAATCCTGGCTGAGGTGTTATTTTTTGCAATAATTTTTTTACCATTTTTTCTTCAAGAGAAAGAATCTTATAGAAGATTGTTAGCATCAAAAATATTAATCTCTAATTAATTTAATTTGTAATGTTACGCATTCCAACTGTATTTCAAGACTGACAATTTTGGCGTACAGTTCGCATGTGCTGGTATTTGTAAGTTTAAAATACTAAATTAACATGTAAACATCTAGTGTTGGCTTATAGTGACAAAATTAAATATATATTTGATTTTTAAATTATTCGAACTTGTAATAAAAATCTCTATTAATGTATTTGAGTAATTAAGTCCTTATAATTAGTAACAGAATGATATTTTTCTGTGTATATTTCCAAGTTGAACACGTATATGTGTCATTTAATTTAAACTACATACATGTTCATTGAGATATCTTACAACTCCAGTAATTCTGATTCAAACATATTTATTTGTTAACTTACATAAAGACTAATTGTTTCTGCAATTTCTTAAGGTTTAATGATTTATATAACAAGGTATAGTTTAGTACGGCCAGGAAGGTGGTTCCCCAGGCTTTAACTCTCTACCATACAACGCTGATTTGTCCCTGAACATTGTCATTCTTTCTGTCTCCATCCTGTCTATCTTATAACCAATCATGAAGCCAGCAAAGGGAAAGATGAGCGTCCAGTACATCTTCCAAATGTGCTTATGCGACAACTTCACTGTCATGACTTTCTCTGGTTTTACTTCACTTGTTCTGCTGCTGCTGTTGTTGCTCCTGCTTCTCTGCAAGTTGACGCTTCCAGTTGGCTGTGCGCCTAAGATCCGCGTAGATCGAGACCACTGCCACCGTGGGGAATATTACACTGACCAAGTTCCGCTTGATCAAAGTTGTAATAGTTTTAAAACTAACAGACTCCATCAAACTGAAAACATTTGAGAGGTCATTCTTTAGTAGTATTAAATAAACAAATAGCAGAAGATTGGTAATATCAAATGCTTTTTCCAATGTACATAGGCGACACAGTGTACCCAGTGCTTCTAAACTATGACACAAGTTAACACAATCATTTACAGCTAAAATGCCATGTTCAACAACCGTGTTGTCTCGTTTTGTATTCGCATTGAATGCAAAGTCATAATAACATCAGGGGCTCCATTCTTGAATTCATTCGCAAGAAAACATATGCGCAAATACCCGTTCTAACAGAAAAGTTGCAAGTTTATTGGTTAAAAACCATACAATAGCCAATAAATTTTCAACTTTTCTGTAAGAACAGAATTTGCGAATACGTTTCTCTTGCAAATGAATTCAAGAATCGAGCCCCAGGATATAATCATTTGATATTCTTATGAAATCATTGACAAATGGTATCCTTATGATCGTTGTTACTGTGACTTCTATGTTCTAGTTGCCAAGTCAATAGATACCAACATTACATGGATTAAATTTTTGACGGTAAAATAAAAAAATAGCATTTCCGCTACAAGTCGATGTTTATGAACAAAGTGTACAACTGCGTTTCATCGCTGAGAAAACTACCACTCTCTGTCCCTAAATTTCAGAAAACACAAAATTCAAAATTAGGTCTTATGCGAGGTCTACAATGGCAGCAGGAGTAATGGAGTAGGGAGTAAGAGTAACAATTGACCAATTAAAAACCGGGAGTAAACAAAATGGGCAAATCTCACATTTCATATTTCTTATTTTTTACTCCTACTCCATTACTCCTGCTGCCATTGTAGACCCCGCATTAAAGACGGCTTTGCAAAATATGTTTTTAAGACATCTAATGATTTGAGTTTGAACTTCGTGTTGTCCTTCCTCTAGGAAGGAAAAATTTTACTCGAGAAGGTAGAATAACTGAGCCAAGCAGAGCCAAGTCACGTCTCTTTAAAAGCTGCACGGGAAGGAAAAAGAACAAAGTTTCAGGGAGCAAAAGCAGCAAGATAAAGTTAAAACGATTGAGAGAAAGAAAGTCTCTTACGATTTACAAGCCGCATTGGTCGGCCGTGGAATTGGCGTGGACCTCGTATCAAGGTTAGGTTCACTCCATTTGTTATGTAACATACGTCACACGTAAAACACCTAGGGTGCGTTCTTAAATTCGCAACGGATGCAGCCAGATACACCAGAATGTCATTCCATCTTTGTTACTTACGGAAAGTTGAACAAAGATAGAAAAACACTCCAGTGCATCCGTTGCGAATTTAAAAACGCACCCCTATAGAGACTGGTGGAGTGGAGAGTTGGAGACTGGCCAGTGGCCACGACCACGACCACGGACGACGTGGTTTCGTCAAAAGAAGAAGCAAGAGAGAAAGTTCTTACTTATTTTCTTTCTCTTCTATCTTTTTCTTATCTCTTTTGTTATCTTTTTTCTTTCATTTGAGAATAGCTGAAAAATGGCGGACCAATTAAAAGTAGTTCTTTCGTGACCAGTCTAATTATAATGAGCTGAATAGGCGCGTTCAGCAGATGCGGATCAGGGGCTCTATTCTTGAATTCATTCGCAAGAGAAACGTATTCGCAAATTCTGATCTTACAGAAAAGTTGGAAATTTATTGGTTATCGTATGGCTATTAACCAATAAACTTACAACTTTCTGTTAGAGCGAGTATTTGCGTATACGTTTCTCTTGCGAATAAATTCAAGAATAGAGCCCCAGGGGCTCAATTCTTGAATTTATTCGCAAGAGAAACGTATTCGCAAATTCTGTTCTTACAGAAAAGTTAGAAATTTATTGGCTATCGTATGGCTATTAACCAATAAACTTACAACTTTCTGTTAGAGCGAGTATTTGCGTATACGTTTCTCTTGCGAATGATTTCAAGAATCGGGCCCCAGGGGCTCGATTCTTGAATTCATTCGCAAGAAAACGTATGCGCAAATACCCGCTCTAACAGAAAAGTTGCAAGTTTATTGGTTGAAGGCCATACGATAGCCAATAAATTTTCAACTTTTCTGTAAGAACAGAATTTGCGAATACGTTTCTCTTGCGAATGAATTCAAGAATCGGGGCCCAGGGGCTCTATTCTTGAATTTATTCGCAAGAGAAACGTATACGCAAATACTCGCTCTAACAGAAAGTTGTAAGTTTATTGGTTAATAGCCATACGATAACCAATAAATTTCCAACTTTTCTGTAAGATCAGAATTTGCGAATACGTTTCTCTTGCGAATGAATTCAAGAATAGAGCCCCAGGGGCTCGATTTTTGAATTCATTCGCAAGAAAACGTATGCGCAAATACCCGCTCTAACAGAAAAGTTGCAAGTTTATTGGTTAAAAGCCATACGATAGCCAATAAATTTTCAACTTTTCTGTAAGAACAGAATTTGCGAATACGTTTCTCTTGCAAATGAATTCAAGAATCGAGCCCCAGGGGCTCTATTCTTGAATTCATTTGCAAGAGAAACGTATTCGCAAATTCTGATCTTACAGAAAAGTTGGAAGTTTATTGGCTATCGTATGGCTATTAACCAATAAACTTGTAACTTTTCTGTTAGATCTAGTACTTGCGTATACGTTTCTCTTGCGAATGAATTCAAGAATAGAGCCCCAGGGGCTCGATTCTTGAATTCATTCGCAAGAGAAACGTATACGCAAGTACTAGATCTAACAGAAAAGTTACAAGTTTATTGGTTAATAGCCATACGATAGCCAATAAACTTCCAACTTTTCTGTAAGATCAGAATTTGCGAATACGTTTCTCTTGCGAATGAATTCAAGAATCAAGCCCTAGTGGGCGCTCAGTAATTCTTTACTATGATTGGTTTCTGCTTCTAAATCCAACGAAGAACTCAAGGCAAAAACCAATCATATTAGAGAATTACTTAGCGCTCACTGATCTGCTCTGTCTGCTGCGTCCATTGGCTGTCTTCAGCGGAGAGAAGGCCGCATTCAGTAGACTCAGCAGCTAAGTAGCAATCGGACATAATTGGTTCTGACTTATAGAGCCAACAAATCAACGGTATTATTCAACGGAAAATCTAGTAATGTTGCTCAACTGTGTTGAATCTGCTGAATGTAGCCAATGTAGCGGTGGAACTGTTGTAAAATTCTTTTATATGATTGGTTTATACATTTAGATCCAACAGGAACTAAGGGCAAGAACGAATCATGTTGGAGAATTTTATACAGTTTCACCGCTACATATTCTTTGCTGAACGCAGCCAGTAGGTTTGTTCTGGTTGCCTACACTTTTACACTTCTACGAAAAGTATAAGTTCTTATTGGCTGGTTAAAAATATAAACCAATAAGAACTTATATTTTTCGTAGAAGTGTAAAAGTGTAGGCAACCAGAATAAACCTAGGGTCTGTTCGCGTCACATGCCCCAACATGCTCCTATTCACCCCATAGCACTCCAATACGTTGATTCCGATGATGCCAACCTATTAGAATGCGTTGGAGTGAGTAGGAGTATATCGGAGCATGGCGACGCGAACAAACCATATATGTCTTTTTGTCTCTCTTCGTCGCACCACCACAGACCACCCACTGACATTAGCAACCAGCTGTCACTTCTGTCATTGTTGGTCACCGTTTTTCTCTTTCTCGTGAGAGAGGCGCCGATTCGAAATATTCGAGGTCCCCCTTCGAAATCTCGGCTGGAAACATCTCGGAGCGGACAGCGGAGATCCCGGACGTGTTCAAACGAGCTTCAAAGTTTGAGTCGCGAGAGTCGCGAGTACGAGTGAAAAGAAGGGAGAGAAGAGAAGAAAGAGTTTCTTGCGGTGTGAAGGTTTCCGCTTTAGAGGTTAGAAAACATCAGTGCTGGCAGATAGATACCAATAGATACTGAAATACTAGTACGAATGGTGGGAGAAAAAAAAAGATAAATACATTCGAAAAGCCGCTTCAAGGAAATGTTGCATATTAAGTGTTGGATTGATTTCAGTGAGTGAGACCGATTGCCGAGGGAAAGAGACAAGAGTTCTTCATGAGTCTGGTTTTTTCGCGAGAGTTCTGAGAGATAATTCCTCGCTTATCTACTTATTGGCATTTGAATGAGTGGATTTTGCGCAACTTTGCACCGGGAGTGCAAAGAGCAAACACTAAAAAAATACAAAAAATACTGTGTCATCAAAAACAAATGAGAATATCACAACGACGACGCTGAGCCCAATTGTCTTTAAAGGATTTCTTCGTTGACACAGTTGTCTTCTGCTAACTTAGGCAAAGCAGTTTTACATAAAAGTTTTGATAAAGAGAAGGGGGAAGGGGAGAGATAAAAAGAAATCTAACCTATGATATTGTGATTTTAAACAATGAAACACGGTACGTTTTCATATAAGACAAGAATCTCTGGTAGATTAAGCTCCTATTGATTTTGATTTCTTTCACAGAGAAGAGGAGGACTAGAAATGTGCCAAGTGCACCTTCAAAGTCGAGAGATATGGCAATCCTATGGTCAGATATAGCTGGTCGCATTTTAGTAAATGCGATCTCTCATCCTATTGAATATGCGAAGGTTCTTATACAGGTAGAGATACATTTGCCAATTAAAATATCATTAGATTATCAAAAGAAAACAAACTTGTCTCTTTGGATATACAGAAAAAGATTCTTGTTTTGAGAATATCTACTTTTGAAATGTTAAATATTGTGAAATGAGATTATCATTAGAAAGACATAACTTGTTTGAGTAACAAAGAAATAAAAAATACTAAAAAACGAAAAATATTAGAAACTAGCAATTTTCAAACCAAGAATCAGATTCTTTTAACACTATCAAAATAATTATACATATATATTATACATATATATGTTGTGCTTTTTACATATTAATATTGCCCGTGTTTTTAGATGACTTATAATTCAAATAAAAATGTTTTTTTCACATTTAAGATTATTAAATTCTTTAAATTATATATAAAAAAAGAAAATATTTCTTATGTATAAAATGATTGTTAAGGGAATCCTAAAGCAAATTAGTTTTTATTTGCTTTTTATTTATTATTTGATATCTTTTATTAAAAAATATCTTTGGCTTTACAGACAGTTCCAAATTCTTGTATGTAATTAGAGTGTACATAAAAATAAACAGAATAAAGAAAAATTTACTGATAAGGAAAAAGTTTTCTAAACACATTATTATATATTGTAAAATGTAGTGTAAAAATTTTTTTGAAATCTTTGTAAAGTCAATTCAAAGATATCTTCTAATAAAAATATCAGTAATTTGCTTTAGGACCTCTCTAAATAGAATATATTTGTTTTAATTATATTTTTTTCTGTAAAGATTGGGCATGAACCTATTCCACCCAAACCAACTGTATCTCTGCTTGGAAAGCCAGCGTTGAAACTACCCAATGTCTTCACATATAGTAAGTGTAACTTTAATAAAAAAATTTGAAACAAGATATCTATTTTTATTATATATAAATTAAGAAAGAGGGTAAACCTTAATAAAAGGAGACCCAGCTCCAATGACTTTGTTCTTGACACATGTTGTCAAGGTTACCCTCCTGAGTGATGTTCAAGAGATTTTAATCGGCGCTCATTGTTTGTTAAAAAGTTATAAACAAAAAAAGGAAAATGTATCCAGCACAATAATAAATTGATAAAATAAAGCACACAAAATTGCGTGCTTTAAAATAAGAAAATTTATTGATTTATTATTATCCTAATCTAAAAAAATATGGATAAATCTAAACAAAAAGGGATCCAGCTCCAATATAATAAATAATAAATTCATTATTAAAATAAAGCACACATTTTTGCTTACCTTTCCCTTACATCCCCACATTAATTTTTATAAAGAACACATAAATTGATTATCTTATTTTAAAACACACAAAAATGCTTAAAAATGCTTTATTTTAATAATAAATTTATTATTCATTGGAACTGCGTTGTAAGATTTACCCATATTTTTTTTACTTGTACATCAGAAAATTACAGCAAATTATGAAACTTTTTAAAAAATAACTTTAACGAATTACGAGCGCTGGTTAAAATCTCTTGAACATCACTCAGAAGTGTGACCTTGACAATATATGTCAAGGTCAAGGTCACTGGGTCCCCTTTCGTTAAAGTTATTGGAAGGAGATGTTAGTTTATGTTTATATCCCAGATTTTTAATGATTGATATTATGTTATATAGATTCGGTTATTTTATAATTGAAAATTCTTTACATATATAAAACCTAAAGACAATTATTTTATTATTTTCCAGTTTATAAAGGTAAAGTCACATGACTTTTTGTATTTTTTAACACAGACGCTTTTGATCATTACCATTTTCTAATAGCGTTTTCTACTGGGAAAACTATTGCAACACTGGTGCGCACTGAGTGCAATTTTATTGTTCCACTGTAAAAATCAGTTCACATATTTTCAGTGTTTAATGTTCTACTGACAAAATTGATGCAAAAAAATTACACCGAGTGCAACTTTTACTCCACCGTCTTTCGAGGCGGTGAAAGGTGCCAGTGCAAATTAAATAGATATTATATTTGTGCTTTAAAGTATTACATTAAAGTATATGTTATTACATTATTTTAGTAAACTTTATAACAATGAAATTGTTTAATTTTTAAACCTTTCTAATGATGTGTTCCACTGAACCACACTAAACCTGCACTATTATTGTGCTAGTGGAGTTTTTATCGAAATCGCCGCAGCGTTGATGCTGCACCAGTTTTCCCAGTAGAAAACGCTATAAATAATAAATAATAAACTATTTGAAACTGCAAAACGCTGATGTTATAACTGCTCTTCAAATGCGCTTTGAAACTTTATTTTTAAATCTAAAATCTGTTTTTTAAACTCCATTTATTCATATGAATATAGCTGTTCAAAATTATTTTTTGTGTAATGAAATTACTTAAGGGAATCCTAAAATCAATCACGAACATTTTTTATTAGAAAATATCTTTATAGAATTTCAATTTCTTTTACACAGTTAAAGTATGCACAAAAATAAGAGATTAAAGGACAATTTTGTGTCAATAACAAAAAAATTTTTTTGATTTTTAAATGTTAAAATTTTTGTTATTGACATGAAATTGCCTTGTGCTCTCTTCATTTTTATGTGAATTTTGATTACCTAAAAGAATGTTTAATTCTGTAAAACTAATTCAAAAATGTTTTATAAAAGAGTATTTTAAAACTGCTTTGTTTTAATTTTTAATTCCAATTATACGATTGTTTACATATGTTGTTTCTAGGGAAGCATGATCTAATTTTGTATAAATATATTGTAAATTTAGTATACTAAGCAAATATTATTGTAAAGTGATAACAATTATCAACATACTAAAATTTTTTTGTTTTTGTTATAAACTCAATCATTCTCCCTTACATTTTTGTATATACTTTAATTCTGTAAACAACACAATTCTATAAAGCTAATTACAAGATTAGTTTAAAATGGGAAGTGAGGAAGTTGATAATGTAGAATTATTAGTGCACATTGTTAACAAAATTTTGTATATATTTCTTTTATAGATTTGGAAATTCTTTTTTGATATTAAAGTAGATATGTATTAACATCAGTATGTGCATTGTACTTTATATCGGAAACGGAGAAAATTTTTTCACGTTCTGTTTATCAACTTTTCACGCGCATATTTAAAAATTATTATGGAACAATTTTGTCTCAATCAAAGTTTAATTTTAAGGACTCGACATTGTTTGTTCCTATTATCTATGTGTTTGGAATGTCGAATTTTGTGAGTACAAGATTGCAGATCTTTTATATCAGGCAAATATTTATTTGGCGGCGTGACAGCTCCACACGCTGTATTTGACTAACAAGGGAACCTCGAAAATTTTAATTTTAACGAAACTTAGCATAAATGTAGAGGGGGTAAATACATGAATTTAGAAATTTTTTGTTTGAACTTATAAACGGTTTAAAGGATTGAAACCACCCTTCAAAAGTTGAGAGTTTTTGCCTTTCCTTGGTGTATCTTGTCAACTAAACAAAAGATGTTTTATACAAAAGTTTTACAGCATAAATATCTCTATTTTACTATGCTATTTATTTTTTGAAAAGAATTGGAAAAAAACTTTCCAAAAAATAAATAGGATAGTTAAATAGAGGTATTGATATTGTAAAACTTTTGTATAAAATATTTATTGATATCTCATTTGATTTACGAGATATATCGAGAAAAACAAAAATGTTTTTACCTTTGAAGAGTGGTTTCAACCCTTTAAACAATTTATAAACTCAAACGAAAAATTTCTAAATTCACGTATTTACCTCCTCTACATTTATGTCAAGTTTCATTAAAATAAGAATTTTCGGGTTCGCGAGGTTGCCTTGTAAGAAATGATAAAAGTATTGTGAATTTTTTTTATTTTTGATGCTTTATAATCCAGACTGTTGGTAGTAATGCATATACTTTTATTTTGGAGGATTTCTAAATCTATAAAAGCAATAAGATGAATTCTTTTGATAAAAAATATTACGTTTAATTAATGAAACAGACTTGTCTTTAACATCCTTCAATAATACTAAAAAAAATTATTATTTAAAGAAAACGAATCGATTAAAAATTAGAAAGATGAGATTCAGAAATGTACTGTATTAATCGAAAGCATATCCTCAAACTTTGATCAAGTTCATATATTATATGAGACTGAAGAACTTTTTTAAATTATATATTATTTTACTGCTTTTGTTTTACAAGTTACATTATTTTTGCAGTTAAACATATAAAGAGCGTAGATGGCTTCACAGGTTGCTACAGAGGTTTAGTGCCCAAAATGTGTTCCTATACGATTAGCACAATAGTGTATGACAAAGCTCTGGAATATCTGCAGTCAAACTCGGTAAACCAGAACGAAGATGAGGACGATGAGGATGAAAGTGTGAAGTAAGTGTTAAGGAGGATTCTGTAGTTTAAAAAAATAAAGGAAAGACGTGACTTTTTATTTATATAAGTCTTTTAGTATGAAAATTTTTGGCATTATCTTCAAAATAACAATGAACAAAATTTAAATAAATAAAAGATGATAATTTATTATTTAAAAATATTTTCTTATTAATATTTATAAATATTGATGTAGCAAACATTGTAAAAGAATTGTTTATTTTATAATAATGATTTAAATGTAATTTTTACATTTCTTAATATGATATCATTTAAAAGGAATTATATAATTCATGAACATCTTATACTTTTACACGAAATTAGTACAATAAAAAATTTAATTCCAAACAATTTTTTTCTTTAAATTCCATTCTTTTTTATGAATTGCAACATTCTTATATTTTGTTTGTGATCCAATTACTTAAAATGTTTTTTGTCACAAGATTTGGTGCTATTTTAGAAAGTTATTTGAAGACTGTATGATCAAAGAATCAAAGATTTTCAGAATATTCAAGAATTCCTATATATTAATCATAAACTTCCTCTCAAGTTATTATGTGAAAAAACTGAAGAACTTTCTTAAGAAAAAGAAGAAAATTATAAATAATGAATGTATAATTTTTTCTATTTACAGACGTAAAAGATGCATGAATGAAATCATCAGAGATGTAATCAGTAAAACAATCGCAATTACAGTTACTCATCCTCTTGAGGTTATTTCGCTAAGGATGATGGCACAATTTGTAGGTGGAGAAACAAGATATAGGTATAAATATATATAACGTAATTTTTTTTACGCCTAGAAATAAAAGGAAGAATTTTTCTTTTTTCAATTAATCCTCGACTCGGCTGGACCACTCAAAACCTGAAGGGATATTTGTTAATTTTGGAAGATTATTCACATATTTTTTTTTATCACAAAGATATCAAAAATTAATTTTGAAAACTGCTGCTTTTCTGTTGTTTTATATTTTAAATTGTTGCTTTTTTCTATTATTTTATATGCATATATTTACATGCGATCATATATACTGTATTTACAGTGTAGAACGACTTTTTAATTATCTAATACAAGGTTTACTCAAATCTTGTAAAAGAATTTTCTGACAATTTCAATATCTTCTAGAAACTTTATTCAAAACTTCAAGATAAAAAAAATTTTTAATACAGCTTTAAAATAAATTTATTTTATTTTAAATAAAATTATATATTATAAATAAAAATTATATATTTTATATTTTTTATTAACTTATTGTTTTATTATTATATTATTTGTTTATTTTATTATGTGCTTTTTATTATGGGCCACTTGAATTTTGAATATTAAATTTGTAAAAGTACTGAAAACAATTTAAATTAAATAATATGTGATATCTGCAATATATGTATCTCCCTCACTGAAAACTTAGAATTTGAAAGGTGATTAAATACACAACTTTAATTTTAAATTATATATTTTTATTGATAATTTTTTAAATACACATTCACACAAAAAGTCGCACAAAAATGTATGTGAATGTATATGCCGTATTATTGTTAACATATTGCAAGAAAAAAATTATCATTTATTTAAGGATTATTATTTAAGGAAACAATTTTGTTAGAAAGATAGGGTTAACATTTAAATTTAAAAGTAATTTAACATTTAAAAAATTTCTTTAAGTATCAATAAAATTCCATAGAAATTCATGATTTTCCAGATTTAAAAAATTCCTTGAAAATTTCAAAATTTTTTCTGGCAGTAAACACCTTATAATAATGCCTAAGAATGATCTAGCCAGAGTCGTTCGAAAAATGTGATGATTAAAATGTATACAATCTAGAGAAAAAGAAAAATAATCATTGAGATATAATGAAAAAAAAAAGAAATTTAATATTAATATTCCTTTATCAAGTAAATAAACAAAATATATTTTTGTACAATTCGTCAAATAAACTAAAAATAAAAACGAACTAAGTGCATTTAACTACTCTCATAAATAGATGTCAAATTCTCACTGTCAGTTTGTAAATTGATTATAATTTTTTTTGTTTTTTGAATATACTTTGTTAATTTTGAATATAATTGTATTAAAAAATATTTGTCAAAGTATGGGATAGGTAAAATGATCTGATTTTATACCTCCGAAATAGCAAATAAAAACGGAAGCCGAAGATAAATAAAAATCACACAAAAAATTATTAGGCATCAAGATACGCTGCAAATGACAAGACTGAATTTATTCGTATTAGCCTTACTTGTACATGTTTAAAATCAGTATATAAAGCTATTAAATCTAATATTATAAATTATTGTTAAAATTTTATGAATTTACTAATTAATGTTTTTCTGATAATAAAATATGACATGCTTTAATAGTTGAATAGTAGACTGTGACTAAAAAACGCGAGATTGCTGAAACATTTTTTATTAAAAAACATGGTCATATTATCAATTTACAAACTGACAGTGAGAATTTGACATCTATTTATGAGAGTAGTTAAATGCACTTAGTTCGTTTTTATTTTTAGTTTATTTGACTTGGTTCTTCATCGACGTTTCTCATTATGATTGTTTTTTCACTTTCTCTTCTATCGTTATCAGTTTAACATTGTAATATGAATGGAAAGCATATATTATGCCTCTTATATATTATGTGTCAACATTATACTTGTATTTTTGTATTATCTGTAAGTAATTTTACAATCGTTCTCAATACTGCGACACTTTTTTGTGTTATATAATTTGTTATCTTGTCTGATTTATCTGAACATATGTCATAGATTCCAATGTAATGTGTGTAATGTAACTTATATATCAATTGCACTTGATAAGGACCTAAACCGTTGGTTGAAACGTAGTGCTTGTATTTAATTATATTTGGCTAGTCAGGTCAAAATTGAATTATTTGTGTTTATTTTTTGCTTTAATAGTTCTTGTAGTTTAATAATTTATTTTGCTTAATGAAAAAAAATGTTAATATTTTGAAACAAAAACATTATCAATGAGAACTATTTTAAATGGCACTGAGAACATTTTCAATATTACATCCTTCAAGGATTTTTCTCTACAGTATTTTATATTTTATCAGTATTTTATTATTACAAATTGTAAGATTTGCACAAAAAATTATTTTTAAGTCATAAGATCTATTTTGATCGAATAAGATCTTTATTTATTTATTTGTTTATGTCAATTGATTATTTGATATATTTTATTATGGTTTTTCGTTAACATATCTCTCATAATATAACTTCTTATATATTTAATACTTTCATTTAATAGCTGGGCTGATTTGAATTTTTTTATTTAAATTAACTTTCCTGACAAATTTAAAAGTCAAAATTAAATTTAAAAGCTCAAAATCTAAAAAAATTACCGTTTTTACTCGCTATTCAGACAAAAATTGATCCATTTTACCCATCGTCTTTTACATATTTCTGAATGGTTCATTTATAGTAACAAAATTTATTGTTATCTTCTCACAATTAGTAGTTTATTCGGCTCGTTCCTGGAGATTTACAGGGAGAACGGAATCCTAGGATATTACGCGGGATTAATACCGCGCGTTATAGGAATTGCCTCAGTTACAATTCTAACTGGCATTGCCACATATGCCATCAATAATTATGTCATACAAGAGCCAGCGATAAAACCGCACATTGCTTCAACCATGAAAGTAAGCGCAGTCTAATATTGATACACTATAGCTCAAAACTTTCAGCACATATCTGATGTTTTTACTCTAATAAGATGTTTATTACTGAAAAGAAATCGGAAAGATCTAAAATTTATTTTTTTACCCTTGAAAATTGTGGATTTTTCATAGAATTTCACACACATACACACGCACACACACACACAGAGCATTAAATATACTTTGTTCCTAAAGATGAATTTTTTAAAACAATATTTCTATAGTTTGTAGTTACGACTGTTATGTATCCGTTCCTAGTGGTGTCACACTGCATGGCAGTAAATGATTGTGGGTAAGTAAAATTTTACATCTAATTTTCGTTGGAAATTAACATAATTTTTAATTTTTGTCGCACTTAAAAATGATACACTTTTTTATAAATTTGGAAAGTTTGTTAAGATTATCGTGCCTTTCATAAATAGTTACATCATTTAAAATCAAAATTTATATAAAAATTTGTATGTATAAAAAAAATTTATTATCAAAACTTATCTTTATCTATAAAAGAAATTATAACAGAAAAAAGTTCTACATAAGACAGAACACACCACGATTCTATATAAAGAACAATATTTTTTGTTATTTTATATAAACTTAATTTATATAATATTAGATTTATTTTATGATCCATATTATAATTGTTATTTAAAATAATCTAACTTTAAAAGATGCTTTTTAGAATTAACTTTTAATTTAATTTAATAATTCTTAACGCAATACTTTTAACTTTTTTATTCAAGCAATTTTTAACATAACTTTTATAAGTCATTAACTTTAGCTTAATTTAAATTAATTCAACTAGCTAAAAAAATATAATTAACTTACCCAAATTTGATTAAAATGTGCGATGAAGTTTTATATTTTAAAAATTAATAATATAGAAATGAAATCGGTCAAAAACATTTATTTTGAAAGATTTTAAATTCGATGTGCATTCATGAAAATTATGTTCAAGATTAGTAGCTGGTCTCCCACCACACATGCCGATCTATCATAACTGGTTGCATTGCTGGTCCCATCTGTCATCTCATAATCAGCTAAAGAGAGGTAGCAGCCTGTTATGGCGTTACTACACCGGGCCGCAAGAGTTGTTGAATGGCAAGCTGATACCGATTATGAGCGATAATTTCTATCAGCCCAGTTCTTAATCAGCGCCAAGTAAGCAAGTCTATTGTAAACCAAATAATGTTGTTATAAATCGACTGAATATCGACTGATAGTCATGTCTGTTAACATTTTATTTCTAGTGTATACACATAATCATATAAAAAGGAAAAGAAAGAAAATCGCAATAAATTTTTATAGAGCCGTATAAGAAGTTCGCATTTAAACATTCTTACAAAATCAAATCATAGATAAAAATAAAAAAAAAGCAAAATGTTTAGAATCAGGGTTGGAAAAATTTTATGCTTTTTATGAAGATTATGTCAGTAAAAATCAGTATTTCCTGGAAAAACCGGCAAAAATTAACACTTCTATTAATAATAATACATAGAAAATAATGATTGATTAATTGAAAATGGTTTTCCTAATTCGAATTTTATCCATGTATGTGTGTGTGTGTGTGTGTGTGTGTGTGTGTGTGTGTGTGTGTGTGTGTGTGTGTGTGTACATATATACATGTGTGTATATATATATATATATATATATATATATATATATATATACATGTGTATATATATATATATATATATATATATATATATATATATATATATATATACATGTGTATATATATATATATATATATATATATATATATATATATATATATATATATGAGTTATTTCACGGAATCCGCATATGAAATCTGGGACCATAGTTACCGATTTGATTTAAACTGCAGAAAAATATTCGTCAGGAACAAACTGAATTTTTTTAGATTTTTAAACCCATGGGATTAGTGGGGGCGCTGCTGTCATTTCCTTGACATGTCGCGTTCTGACATCGCTTTGAAGTAAATTTTCACCATTTTCTTCTTTTCTGTTTTTTTTTTCAAACGTGTACATTTTTTATATGTAAAATTTCTTACTTTTTCCAATAAAAATATTTCCAATTCCCTCAAAATTAAAGAAAGCATTAAAAATGATGATTTTTGATAAAAATTCTGTTTTTTTATACCTTCCCCAAAATTTATTTTAAAATGAATATTTTTATTGGAAAGAGCGAATTTTTTTACATAATATATGTAGTTCATAGCTTTTGCTCTCAATGGTTAGAATCAAAATTAAATAAATAAACAAATTATATTTACTATTTATAATTATATTTTCGTCTTTAATAATTATTTTTATTAAGTTTTTTTTATTAAATACTTGAGTTTTTTTGTTAAGTATTTTTATTAATTACAGCCATCAATTAATTTTTATTTTTATAAAGTTCAAAGATGAGAAAATTACTTTTGCATGAGCATATCCTACCATATCATTCAGAGGAATTATTGCGTGATAACTCTGAGTGCTTTTTACTGATTTGATTGTAGCATATCTAAAAATATTTTTGTTTGCTTTGCTTACGACTTGAATCCAAGTTGAAAGGATTGAAACATTTTTTTAGTTTCTTTTTGTGAGCACTTTGATGCCATTTCAAGACGAAAATGATGCAAAAAAGTTATAAAAAGTTATATTCTCTATATCGATACACTTTAACGATTCTCGAGTTACGTGAAGCACTCGGCACATCTGATCGTAGCATGCTCTATTGATTCGTAACGGCAACTCCAAAAACGTACCCATACACAACAGGAGTTGTGGAAAACAATATATTTTATATTTAAATAAAGTAATATTATCTTACAAGATTTGTAAGCAAATAGAAATATTTTTAGAATAACGGTATGTTACACACAATACAGTGAAAGGGACTCAGAGTTATTACGCAATAATTCCTTTGAATTATATAGTATGATATGCTTATGCAAAAGTAATTTCAACATCTTTGAACTTTATAAAAATAAAAATAGATCGATGGCTGTACAACGACTTAATAAAAAATCAATAATAAGGACGAAAATATAATTAGAAATAGTAAATAATTTGTTTATTTAATTTTGGTTCTAACCATTAAGAGCAAAAGCTTTAAACTACATATATTATGTGAAAAAATCCGCCCTTTCCAATGAAAATATTCATTTTAAAATAAATTTTGGAGAAGATATAAAAAAACAGAATTTTTATCAAAAATCATCATTTTTAATGCTTTCTTTAATTTTGAGAAAATTGGAAATATTTTTATTGGAAAGAGCAGAAAATTTTACATAAAAATGTACACGTTTGACAAAAGAACAAAAAGAAAGAAATTGGTGAAAATTTACTTTAAAGCGATGTCGGAACGCGACATGTCAAGGAAATGATAGCAGCGCCCCCACTAACCCGTAGGTTTAAAATTAAAAAAAATTCAGGTTGTTTTAACTCATATTGACAAATTTTTTTCTACAATTTAAACGGAATCGGTGACTATGGTCCCAGATTTTATATGCGGATTCCGTGAAATGACATATATATATATATATATATATATATATATATATATATATATATATATATATACACATACACCTGTGCACCAGAAGTGATCTTTTTCTTACCTGTCAATTCACAGTCAAGGACCACACTTCGACACATAAAAAATTGTGTACAACATGTGCAGTTGACTATTGCCCACTCGCCTTCGGCTCATGCGTCCACTGTGCGTTCCTACACTTACAGGCAATAGCCATTTTACCGCACTTATTACACAATATACTTGTTATACATAATATACTTGTTACACAATATGTTCAAGTATATAATAATGAATTTTTTAATAAAATTTTTTATAAGTATATTTTACGACTATTATCAAGAGAGAAAAAATATTTTGTTCTAGAAAGTAATTTTACTTATTGTAGAAAAAAAATGCAAATGAGTATTTTTTTTGGCAAGAGAATTTTTTGTGTGTTGATAAAATCTGGGATGGTAAAAACTTGAATTTACTACGATTTATTCTATCTATTGGACTTTTCTTTACCAACCCTGATTAGGATTGATCGGGGTACAATTGAAAAGTCATTGTAATTAAATGTCACGATAATTTTTTATACAAGGAAGTCACATTATATAAATTATTTTTAATGATAGTGATGTCAATAGACATTTCTTAATGAATTAATTAATTATATTTAACTAATTTTACGATGACTATTAATTTAATTTTTTTTTTTTTTTAGAAAGTAACATTATATTCGCCTGAGCAATCATTGCGACCAAGAGCATAGATTTTCAGATCAAATATCATAATGTAAATAAGAAAAAATAAGTTAGAATACAGACATGTAGTTGCAAAATAATAAAAAGTAATGCAGGAAGAAACAAGATGTATTTTTTGCTATGTTGACAATTAGACTTTATTGTTTCGACAATTAATCGACTTATAGTGCGACCCCCTCCCCTTCTCGTTGATAATTGGTAAAAGATTTCGATAAGTATTGCATTCGTCGAATTATAAATATCCTAAATATATGTTACATAATTATACGTGTGTGTGTGTGTGTGTGTGTGTGTTATGTCCTAGAAAAAAAAATAACGCGCGAGAGTCTATAAGTTACATTTCTCGCTGCTACACATGTATAAAAAAAATATCAACTCTAGCTAATGGTCTTAACAAAGTTTGTACACGCTTGTTTTTCTTTAGACATTCGGACTATATTTCGCCTATACAAAGGTAGCCAGTCGAATGTGAATAATGAACAGATAATGTATACAGCGCGTTTCATTACATCGTGTTAATTTTTAATAATAAAATTTAATGAAATTGACGTCAAAAATTATGTAGTTTTTTCTTATTTAAATTGTAATTGAAAATAGTTCTCTTGAACTTTCGTCAGAGAGTAACCCAAATCTGTAATTTGGGGGATTTGTAAGAGCAGCGCTACCATTTAGTTATTGGATCAAAAAAATAAAGTAATGAATGTTTTTCAACAGAAAAAGTGACTTTTCAATCATTAAAATAGTTTAAGTAAGACAGTAACATTTTTATTAATTTTCAAAATAATTAAGGTAAAATTTTTTTCCTTTTACTTTCTCCGAATCTATCTATAGATAGCCTGACATACAGCAAACTTCACAGTATTTAAAAAGTGTAAAAACAAAATGAGAATCATCGACCTAATATTCAACTTATTATTTATGAATAGGAACTTAGAGCAATTAAAAACATTATAAAGAGATCAGATTATTTAAAAAACTTAAAAATATCTTGGAAGCGACAAAAATAACCGCGATTAGCGATATTGTGATGAGTATTGAGTAATAAGTAGGACTACATCTGGTCGCGAAAGGGGAGTTAAGCATTCTTTTATACATTTAACAATTATTTTTATTTTGTGATAGCGCTGCAATAGAGACCTGTCATTGACGAGCAAAAAGTAAATTATGGACACACTATATTTATAATTGCATTGTGAAATGATTTCTAATTAAATCTATTGAAGCGAGGACTTTCACAAATTATACTAATAGATTCAAGTAAAGCATGGTGTTCACGATTTGACTAAAAATGAATTGTACTTTTTTCTCAGTTACATTACATTACTTTATCGTATTTGTATTTTCTACGAAATTTATTTCATTTATGGTCGGATAAGTGTAGTGATAATTGGTCGTCGCTTCGTCCACAGAATCGCTTCTTAAGAATTAAATTATACTGCGATAAATTATGCTGCGAAAAATAAATAACATCGGTACATGTGACGGAGCTTACCAGACATCACGTATTCGTCGAAGGACATTTTTTTCGCACTAACGCCAGCTATCAATTTATGTATACAGCTTTTTAGCAGATGAGGTGTGAATTAATTAAATAAAAAACACTAATCGTTCGATTTTTACAGCGAGATAAACTGTAACTACATGCTAAGCATTATTATCAGCATTATCAAAACAGTCGACTGATTAATCAGTGTATAACAATTCCCGTACGCTTTTGTAAAGTCTCTTAAAACATCTGAGTTGGATAAGGCCTATTTAAATTTATTTTTTCTAAACTCTATAACAGATTTTTAAAAATAGAAGTTTAAATTATATTTAAAAAAAACTTTTAAAAATAAAGTCGTAATTTTATTTAAATACTTTTTAAATATATAGTCTTCTTAAAAACTATTTAAACCTTTTTAATAAAATATTAAAAATATAGTCTTAAAAACTCTAAGAGAATATTAAAAATTCTGTAAATAGAATTTTTAAAAATAGTGTTTAATAGAGCTTTCAAAAAATAAAATTAATAAAGTAAGCCTTATTTCAACCAGATATTTTACTAAATATATGTTCAACGATTCGAGCAGCTATATGGAATTTGATTTTCTTAAGCAAATTACATGAACGCTTGGCAACACCAGTTATATCTATTCCGTTTAACAATCTTTTCTCTTTGTTAGTTCTTTATTATTTAAGTTAGTTGTCATCATAGCCTGGCAAGATGTATTATTTTATATTGTAAATAAAAATCTACGAAAAATGCAATAAATGCGAAAATGCGTGCCTAAAGTCTGAAGTATAACATTTCGCTGTTACGCAATCGAGAAATCTCTTTCTCGCCTGAATCAATCGAAAGTATAAGGCCGCTGTTGTCACAACTGCGTCAAAAGTAAAGTAGATATTTTAATTCTATTAACCTGTTCTTGCGTGTAACACGATAAAGATTCGGAAACGATCAACATTTAATATTTATTTAATCAATATCGCTTCTTATGCTATTATTAGGTATAACAATCGATTGTTTGCCGAATTATGCATTTACGCATGGGAATAACTTTTTTTTAGGCTTTCTCCGCGAAGTTATATACATTGGAAAGTACTGCGCGCATGTTTGCGGGAATGTAGATGAAATTGCAAGCAAGATGTACATATCCAAATGGAACATTTCACAATCAAATAATACGAATATCCTTGGTGCAGTACAAATTGAAACTGTTCAATATTCACATTCTAATAACGGAGAACTCGAGCTCGATTACATCTGAGGAGCTTCTTCTTTCGCTTTTCGTCTTCATAAAGTCTTATTTTCTTCTTTCATCTCGTTTCTTTAAATATTATGCGTATGTACAAAAGTATCTTTCTTACAACATATGAATTACAAAAAAATAAAGAGAAAACAACTTACACTAAAGAGACATGTCGATATTACCGAGGCAGCATAATACTTATGAGTATGAATAGTTTCTCCTTCTCAAGGACAAGCATATATTATAATTAGCTCATGAGCTCATAAATAAGTAGAGTACATCATACATTTTTCCCATCTGGGAGATACATTACTAATAAATTCGTTTACCAGCTTCTGGTAAGATAAAGAACACCACTGACGAAATTTTAGGGCGGGTTTATCAATGCTCAGCTAAGTTAAATTTGACTAATAGTTAAATACTAACTGTAAGCTATGTGTTTATCAAAGCGGAATAACTAACAGTTACGTTTGTAACAAACACTTTAACCAACAGTTTATGCGTAACTGTTAGTTATTCCGCTTTGATAAACACATAGCTTACAGTTAGTATTTAACTATTAGTCAAATTTAACTTAGCTGAGCATTGATAAACCCGCCCTTACTCTAGTAAATTTAATAACGGGGGGGGGGGAAGCGGCAGACTTTGACCAGAAATTTTAGTGGCGAAATCACATCCAGAGACAAATCTATTTTCTTATGTAGCTACATTACAAAATTTGGTTATATTATCACTTAGCGATATTTATATTATTGGTTATATTTATATATAGATGTCTATCTAATGAAACAAAATTTTTTACAGTAGTTATGTAAAAAAATGAATTTGCCTCTAGGTACATCGTTTTATATACAAGCAGTATTCTCTACTCTTTAATTATTAATAGCAATTCGATATATTTGTTGCGTTTTTTTCTCGCAGGAACTAAAATGAAATAACTGCAAATAAGAGTACATGATAAAGAGATAATCATGGACACAATATGAATAAACGTAGCATTGTCTATCTTTTCCTAAAACATTAAACCAACGAATAATGGTATTGTGACAATATAAAAAGAATGCGGAAGTATACTATCTTTTTGTGTAAATTGTCTCTGACAAGAAGATAAGGCAAGTTATGTATCATTAATTATAGATTGATGGTAATAATTATCCTGAAAAAAGTTTAATAATAGTTACTAAATGTTGAGTGAAATATTTTTACTTTTTTAAATATTTAGTAAGTACTATACAAAAAGCGATAGAATCTACGAATGAAACCAGTGATGACAATGAAAATTAGACAAATAAATTCTTTTTTTTTTCCCCCCAATAAATAGGTAATATATAAATACACTGAGAAAATTGCCTAAAAGATACATTTATTTTTTTGAACGGATAATTTATTTCCGCACATTTCCGATAACTTTACTCTTAATGAATCGTAATTAGATTTTGTATTAATATTTAAATACTTAATTTAAATACTCGTAAATATCCGTTCGTTACTTTTTAAAAGGCTAATTTGATCAGATAGGCTAATTTTCTCAGTGTTTATATCAGGGTCGAGCGTTTATATATGTAAAATACAAATAACCTATATTACATGTATACAATATAAACTCTATATAAATATTTGTTTGCAATTTTTTACGTATTATCATGTAAATAATAATCTAAGATCATAAAAAATTCAGATTTTTATCGAAAATATGAAAATTAGATTTTGTTTTATTATCAATATATATTTTTATCAATACTAAAACTATAGATGCATTAGCAATTGTACAACTTAAATCCTTTTTGTATTGTATCGTCTAATTTATAATCATTTACATTGCTTGCATTTACATGAAAGAACTCGTATAATGCAAATAATATGTAAATAATTCATATAGATGCGTAATCTTAAAATGTATAGCACAACTCTGATTTATAGTATATTTTGCCTATTTATTGAAAAAATGTAGTTAATTCTTAAAGAAATCATCTGGTTTTTTTCAGATTATATCACTTTTGTAGTTACCTACTGACTGATCCATGTGTACGTTACATTAATAATTATATTAATATAAATATATATATATTGTGTGTGTGTGTGTGTGTGTGTTTTATGAACATATTTAAGAAATATACAAGATTACTTAATCAATAGAAGACCTTATTTAATATTTTACAATATAAAAATAGTTTCATGAAAATTATTTTCTAGCAACCACTGTATCATGAAAAAACTTATTTAATTACATCCTATTTACGTAGTATATTCAACGATAGGTTGTGTACTCAATGAGCTCAATGAAAAAAATATGTAATAAATGTCCGGGTTCTTTATATCAAATACGATCTTGATGAAATATGATATCTATTTTTAATGTGAAATATTTTAATGTGTATATTTCAATCTAATTTTAATGTGAAATTATCTATGTCAAAATGAATCTTTTAACGAATCACTCACCTTTTCTATAAGATTGCTATAAAACCCTCCACATTTATATTACTAAAAAAAATTTTGTTTCGTAAAATTTATATTCCTGTTATAATCCCTACTATTTTAACACTTTTCGTAAAATTACGCATCTACATTATTTACATATTATTTGCATTATACGAATTCTTTCATGTAAATGCAAGCAATATAAATGATTATAAATTAGGCGATAGCAACAAAAACATGGACATTAGTCTAAAATAAAATTAAGTTATAAATATCTATTTTGTTTTTTTGCTCTTTTTGTTTCATATGTAATTATATATAGAAATATATCAAATTAATATTAGCCTAATAATTTTGAATATGACTATATAAACACACACACACACACACATATACTGTTTGCCTTGTTATTTTGTTTTAATCATGTAGAGATGAAAAGAGTATACTTTGTTTTGTCGCAGCCCCATTATTCATTGACATCAGGATTCAAGAACGCATTGCTTCATTTATTCTTGTCATGTTTATGGAAAAATACTATATAATATGCAACGTATTCATGAAACGTAAATTAGGCCAAAATGCAACAATATTTCGTTCTTAATAATTAAACCGTTATAAATTTTGTTCTGCTCAACATCTTTTAAAATTGAAACACTCAAATCTCTTTGAACTCTCGTAAATTGTGGAATGTAATTAATTATCGATCTTTTTTGTAGATCCTTTCTAAAATTGAAATACAATTAATTTCTTACAACTTTTTTTACAACTTTTTTTAAATTGAAATGTAATTCTATAAGAATAAAGGATATCAAAGATCATAATCAATAGGTATTTAAGATTACGTTCTAGAAACGGTACAACGCGATAATTTTTCTTTCACTTCTAAATCTTAATTCATCAATTGACGCTTTCTATAAAGAGATCTCTTGAGATTTTTAACACAATAGTTTTCGTATTTGTTATTGTTCTTTCCTTTGTCATGTACGCACAGATTTGTCGCAGAGTATACATGTAGAGGGTATGCCAGAAGTCGCGCATTATTCTTGAAAATACCTTAGAATAAAATTTATGCAGATCTTTTATCTTTAATATCAAATCTTTAATATCAAATGTACTTGACACAAGGGACTCGAATTAGCTGTTTTATTTTCTAAGAGAGACAAAAAAAAATATGTGCAATACACACTAAGAATCAGATCTGTTTGTACCTATGCAGATTAACTTTAATCGTAGTATTTAACTTAGTTTCTATCCATTTTTTTACTTTTAGAACTACAAAAAGATAGAGAGTAACCTTAAATTGAGTTTCAAGTTAATTTACGCAAACAGGCCTTATAATATACATTTTCACCAATGTATATTAATTAATTTCGATTTAACTCATTTTTTAATCTTTTTCTAATTTAATATGAAAGGCTTCCCGATGAATGCTGCGTATTGAAACAGCCAAACAGGGCATCCATTCGGAAGCCTTTTATGTTGATAGAATCAATGACCACGAAAGGTTCAAAACTTTTTCTAATTCTTATTCGGAAAAGATAAAAAGTAAATTATCAAGATTGAAATTAATCTACATTGATATAAACATTAGAATATTAAACATGCTAGTTATATTTAGCAACATTGATGCTCTCAATGTTCGATCAATCACTCAAAAAGAAAAGAAGTTTCTCGAATGGATGCCTTTAACGTCATGATATTGCTCTCCTATTGGCCAGGAACTGGCGCGACTTCTAGGACGCCCAGGCGTATCAAACGCACATCACGGCCATTTACGACTTCACATTCGCGTAAACAATTCGATTTGACTTTGATTGACTCACTCTTTACTTCAAGTCCAATTCTACTTCCGGACTCTCCAGCGTGAATGGCTTCAGATTTTCGACAATGGGCGTCTGGTCTGGATCAACGCGGATGCGGATCTTGTTGGTGTCCAATGAACGGGGCAGTGTGCGCGGCAGGTCGTCCTTGTAGGAGGCCACCGCCGACGACGTGTACGTGGGCGACGTGTACGGCACGTAGATCCGCACTACATCCGGGCTAGGCTGATGCGGTGTCGCTCGCGGTGTTGGCAAGCCACCACTGCCCGAGCTCGCGTTCGAGATATTGCTTTGAGTGTCCAGGCTGTTGTCCAGGGCCTGAGAACGGGTCGCCGAGCTGAACACTGACAAATCGGCTGTCGATGTCACCGACGTCTCAGCTAGCGATCGGCGAGAGCCGTTGGGAGACGCGCCCTCGCCATCGAGGCTCGGATCGAAGGAAAATTTACTTCCTACGAACACAGAAGCTTCGTCAAAGATGTAAGATCGAATTTGTACGAGAGCGTATAGAAATTCATGTTAATAACAAGATTTTTATTCATTATACAATGAATTAATACATGAATAAATATATAAAGAAAATGTTCTCTTAAAATTTGTCGTTAAAATGATATGCAGGACAATATATGGACTTGACAAAATTTTGCAATTTTAAAATATAACAATAAAATTTATTATAATTCAGTAAAATTTTTACTATAAATTTTAGTCAACTTTAGTAAAACTTAGGAAAAGCTTAAAATTTCTTTTAGAATTTATTCTTAAAATCATGAGTTGTGGGACAAATATATACTTAAAAAATTTTATCGTAATTTAATAAAATTTATTATAAAATTTACTATAATTTTAGAGATTCAACTTTAGTAAAATATAGTAAAATTTAGAAAATAATTTTGAAAATTCTAAAAGAAAATTCTGTATATCAATTTATTGAATAATGCGATATTTTTAGACTTTAAAACAAGGCAGCATTAACTGAATATTGTGCAAAGTATTGGTTAAAGATAAAAATGATAAAGGATTGCATTTTATGATGATTCTACGATAATTTGACAATTATATGCAATAAATTCATTTGTTCATGTATATATACATAAGAGAAAAAGTCAACAGAAAATCAACTTAATAATGAAATGAATAACATTGTGTTAGTGCAGGATCTTTTCATATGGATAGAGTATATTGTGTGTTAAATCATATAAGGCTTGAGTTTTGTTAATTTTGACACATTTATTAAGTATAAACACATATACGAAATGATAAAAAAAAAGTTTATAAGAGGATTAATAAATCTTCTGAGTGATACATCTCTGAAATACATTCGCGTGAAATATTATAACTTTTCAATTTAACTAATATATATTAATATCTTTTTTCAATACTAATTATCATAATGATTTGAAACAAATTAACATACCGTCTATAACACTTAATATTATAAAAAAAGTATTCTATTAATACTTCCGATACTATTCTTATAAAGAACTGTTGTATATATAAGTTATTTTACATGATTATGTACCACCTTGTACCAAATAATATAATTTTCATACTTCAATGTCGTGGTAAAGGCTTCACCTTAAAAAAAAAAAGATTTCTGCTAACTATATTCGACGTAATCGTAAGATTGAGCAAAATTGTTCGTGCTACGATGCACGTGAAGCACCAACGTTCCGTTCTACAATCTAGTATTATGGGTGATTGTTATTCGGATGTTCGAATTGTTCGTGTCGTCTTCGTCCTCGGATTCGCCGCCAATGCGCGAGGTACTGTCTGTGCTGCTATCGTGTAGTGTGTCGCGGCTATCTTTAAACTCACCGCCAAGACCACTAGTTGGCTCGACAGGTGTCGTGCTCTCTCTGCCATCGTCAATCAGTGCCATATCCCTGCGCTGTGCCACGGATTCTCGCATTACATGCTGTGCTTCGCTAAATTCCTCACTTCGTCTTCCAACCTGATAAACAATGAGCATACTGTCATAAATTACAATTCATTTTAGTATTTGTTTTAGTTATGATTCATTTTGTTAGTTTATTTTATATATTATGTCTTACATTATTATTTCGATATATTATATTTCTTAAAAATGCATCTGTATTTTAAAAAAATGTTATTTGCATTTTTTACTCTTATTTATTAAATTTTGTAAAACAATTCTATGAGAAAATTCTCAATTTTTCCAGGAATTTTATTCAAAATGTCAAGTGAGATTAAAAAATATTTTAATGCAACTTTAAAATAAACATTTTATAGTACTTTTTAATCAAACAATAACAAAAAGAAGCAATACTACAAGTAATGCATCTAGCTCACAGAAACTGCAATTAAACACGTTAATTAGACAATTAACGCTAATTAAAACAAAGTATCGCCATCTATTCTCACTGATTTTTTAAAATAAAAATTACTATTTAAGAGATTGCACGCTTACATACATATTTATTGCTAATCGAGTGTCGACATTTTGTATTATAAAAATTTAGATAAAAAATAATACAAAAAGTAATTATCAGAATGAAATAGAATATCAAATTTAAAAATAAAATTTTAAAAAACTGTGTGAAAATTTCACTTGTCTCACTATGTAAACACTGTAAGTAAATGCATATATGTTAATAAAAAAGTTTGCATACATTTTTTTATATCGTTTGTTATTGCCAAAAATACATCTCGGACACTTATCTACCAATAAAGAGCGATAGGTAGCATTCTAACAATACCTTGCTAGTAAAGGTAGGTTCCTGGAAAGTGCCAAATGGATAACGGGGTAATTCGTGCGGTAACGGGCTACCCGGGTAGTCTAATTTGGCACGCTTCAACTCCTCCATACTGCGCTCCATCGAATGTATCACGGTGTCGTCATCAAAGGTGAAATCTTTTTCCAACTTGATCTGCAAATAATTGCAGAACTCATCGAGGCTCTCCAGGGGCATGAGATAGCGCTTGTGCAGTTTCATCACAGTATACGCCATCGCCGGCAATATGCGGTCACCATCCAGCAAAAATATGTCCCAAATGCGAAGACCGAGGCTAACGGGAGTCTACAAAGTACAGATCCATATTGCCAAATTTAACTCTCAGTTGTTACAACGGGTATGCATACCCAAATAATTTTTCAAAAAAGTAGATTTTCAAAAATTTTTATATTTTTATAAATATCTCTGAAAACTATACATTTACAATATTCTAAGAATCTAAAGTATTCATTTTTTTTACATTTTGCACTTACAAGAAAATTGTTTAAAATTGATGCATTTGACTTAGAGAAATAATCAAATAAAAAGTACTCGAGTATGTCTTATCCAGGGCTGTATTCAGAGTCATCCGAGTACTCTTGGGTATCATTCTATCCTTGTCTTACATTCAACGAACAACAATGATAGAATGATACCCGAGAGCACTCAAGTGATGTTTCCAAACGCGCGCGCGTGTGTGTGTGTGTGTGTACAACATAAAATTCTGAAGTTAAAAACTGAGTTAATATTATTTTCATGTATATTATATGTTTGCTCTTTATCGATCTGAGATCTAAATATATTATACATTAATAATAAAGATTATTATTATACATAAAAATTTTTCCTTAAAAATTATCCTTAAAATTATACTAAATTCGTGAATTTTATTATAATTTTATTATAATAAATTTTATTAAATTTTACTAAAACTATAGTAAAATTATTATATAATAATTATAACACAAATATTTTTACGAGAGTTACACGTGGAGTACACGTAAGAGTTTCTCAATAGGCTCTCTAATAAAATTGTCTTGGCACATAAAATATTCAGTAAGGGTATTTGAGTCAACTTGAGGTGGCTCTAATGTTAGAAATAATTATTATCTAAAGTAGTATATTACAACAAAAATTTAAATACTGAAAAATGCATAAAAAACTACCAAAATAAGAATTTAAAGAAAAAGAATAATAATGTAAGAAGTACATATCTAGAAAAAAAGAAGAAAACATACTCTCTCCTGAAAGACAACGAAGAACCACTTCAATGCATAGAGTATGGAATCGCAGCCGCACTTGTCCATCTTCCGTTTCAGTTTTGGCAAAAATTTGTTCATTATCTTGTCATGATGCTCTATGAAGCGGTTTAACTTTGGAAATCCGTCAACATAAAAGCCTGCAAAACGTATTAAACATAGAAAGACTTCACAATATATTGATAAATGCCAATGCACAATATATTGATAAATGCCATCCAGAGATTCGTAAATAATTGACCTTTAACATTTAAAGAATTGTGCTTTAACATTTAAAGCATTTTCCTCATTTACATGATAAATTTATGGAGAATCCATGTCAATGAGAAAAAATAGATACAAAAAAATTTTTTATGACTATATATTACTATATATTTTTTACGACTATATATTACTATATATTTTTAATAAAAACAATAATGCTTTCTTTAAATCTCGTTAGGAAATTATTTTAATAAGATAAAAGAAGTCCAACCATGCATGCTGTATTTTTGATCAGCAAGTAACACAGAAAGGCCCCAGAAAGCGTCTTCCTCATCCATGTAGAGCAACAGCAGACCAGCTAGTACGGACATTCCTTGGCAATATCCTACTTCCATATTATACATACTGTAGGCGGCCAGTACATAGAACATAGACTTTTGTTTTATGCTATATCTCTCTCTGAAAAGATAGGTCATCATATTTCCCAACTCTTTCCAGATACAAAACTTGTGACAAAGTGCACATATGATTTTTTATAATACCGCACCTATAGTTAACATGATCTCTGTATTGTCTGGCGACATCGGCGTCGATCTGCCGTATCTCCGTGGACCATTGGCGAGCTAGTTGCAACATTTCCTCGTATTTGCCCGCCTGCTCCTTCTTCAGGTTCTTTATTCCCAGAAGCAGGGCCCATACTTGACCGCGAAATCTGTTAGGAATTCCCTTATATATCCTACGACGTAGTTTCTCCTTAGTCGAGGCACTGTCCCACTGTTTCGTCATCTTCTCCCATTTCTTCAGCCTCTCCATCTCCACGTGGTGCAATTTGACCTCATATGCATCCGGCTTCTGTGGTAATCTCTTATCGCTGCGAAAAAAGACATAGTTATCTCAAACAATTAAAAGTGAGATTATTAGACACATTCTGTAACTTTTAATAATAGTTTGGATTATAGTGTCATTGCATATACATTGCATACATCAAAAAGCACAATAATGATACCAAACTGTTATTAAAAGTTAGAGTAAGAATAGGTCGTATATATAATTGAATTGGTCACTTGAAAACATTTTAAATATCACTGAAAATTTTTAGATATCTCAGAAATAATCAACTGAAAAGTTAAGCATATTTCATAAAAGTTGAAAAAAATGTCTGTAATGTTTTTGAAACAATTTTGAAATAACAAAATGTCTTGTTTAAATTTTAAATCTTGTAGAAAAAATGTTACTAAAAGATTAATAAAATCTATAATTTTTTGGAAATATTAACAAAAGATTACTGAAATGGGCAAAATCTTCTTAAAATATTGCTGATCATGTAATTCTCTGAATATAATTTTAATATTATTTCTAAGTATTGTAACTTTATTTGTTAATAAATGAAAGTACTTCAGAAATAATATTTAAATTATATTAAAAAAATCACAAATAAACTTGATCAAACTTTAAAATATTACAATAAAAATTATATATATATAATTTAACTAGTGTTTTAATGTACGTTGTTTTAATATTTGCAATCTGATTATTATAAGTGAGAAAAAAGTAAAAAACATAATAAATATTTTTTTAATATCTAATTTACTAATATGATTAATTGTCTAATACAATTATTAAAAAAAACAATCATCAATTTCTTTAATATTATAATAAACCATACCCAAGTAAAATAATAAGTCATATTAAAATGACATAAAACTGAATCATGAATAATCAATCAAAAAATTATTATTATTTTAATATCAAAATTACCTTTTCTTTCTACTTGGGAATTTTTTTTCAACTTTTTATAATATGTTATAAATTTTAGAAACACTTTTGTTGTAACATTTTATATGACATTTTATAGAATCCTTTCAGAACTGTTATATATGAAATGTAAAAGATTGAAACTTTTATGAAAATTTTTCACAACAGTTGGTGCTATACTAGATAAGTCAATTTTTATTAAAACAGATATTTGAAAGAAATTCTGGAACTATTCCCTCTGATTTTGAATTCTACGACATAATAATAGCAATTAACAGATAAATATGTATAATATATGATATGTAAAAAGTATCTCTATTTTAGCAAAAATTTATTTATATTGTTTTTTTTAAATAATCAATTGTAAAATTTAAAGTGTATGTGCACGCATACTGTATAAATCCATATCTATCCGTAGCATGATAGACCTCATAGCCAGGATCCTCCCAAGGATCAATCTCAGCACCTTCCCGTCCACGGTCATAGCAGCTGAAAATCCTATCGCGCTCTGCAGCAGACCGTTTCAACAATTCTTCCTCATTCATCCCACGAGACAGTGCGCAGCCAGACTCTTACAAGCATGCCGTCTTGTTAATGAATTTCTCTGCCAACGTCCAGCTAAACAGCTTCATCTGCAAATAGTAAAAAAAATGGATAAGTGTAACATGAAAATTTACTATTAGTAATGTTGTGTTGAGTTATATATAAACAATTATATAAATACGAAAAAAAATTAATATGTCATTCTTTGTCCACATCAAATTTTTTAAAAAAATTCTATGAGGCTCAAATTTGGGGAAAATTCTTTTGGCAACTCTGACCACCGGTGATCTGACCATTCCGGATTCTAGATCGTGCTAACAGCATATATCCAGAATCGATACCGTGTTTACGTCCGGATTTCTAATAGATCTCTATATTTAAAAAAGGGACAAGAACGTGTGCGTACGGAATTTACATGTATCTTCACGATGTCCGCGCCACCCGGAGCGTAACAGATTTCGCTATCAAATCGTCACATTGGCGTACTTAAACGACTGACGACTATCACGGTTAAACTTCTCGGCGCACGACTGGATGACCAAGTGGACGTGAAATAGATCGGTCCTCGCTGACCAAGCGCAGACGGTGTATGGAACACAACATTTGAACTCTTCGGCCACTCACTTCTATTACTCTTCCTCAAAGAAGACGAAGACACCAGAAGACACTAGATTCAATAGCGGTAGCCTACTATTAGCTGCTAGCGGTGTGTAGAGAATCTACCCTCTTTCCTCTCTTTTCTACTAGAGACCCTGAAAGGGGAGACTGGCATAAGTGAGCCAACTTTTGATTGGCTTGATACGGAATGGCGGAGCCAATCAATGATAAGTGGAAACGCGGAAAATTTGAATAGAAATTTAAAAAATAAAAGCAAATTACAGTTTAACATCACAGTTTTATTTAATCACAATATTGAATAAATATTATAAATATAAATAAACTGGTCATAAGTAAATATAAACATAAAAAATAATAAAATATAAAATAATAAACATACATATATAATATATATAAAAACATAAAAAATAATAAAATATAAAAGAATAAATAACATTATATATATATATGCAAACAGAATTAGTTTTGTACTTAAATATATACGTACTTATGGCAAAGTATACATAACAGTATATAATAGCAAGACTATGGTCGGTATTCATAGTCGAATCTTATTTTAAGATCGTCTCAAGTAATGTCTTAAGATGCTAATACGGCTCTGTGATTGGTTGATGGCATCTTAAGACTGTACTTAAGATGATCTTAAATATAAGAATCGACTATGAATACCGGCCTATAACTAATAGGCACTTATTAATAAAATAAAATATTATGTTATCGTTGAATACATAGTCATAGTTTTGCTCATAAAAACAGGTTTTTTAATCGTTCTAAACAACTCGTTTTAATTTTAAATTTAATAAAACGAATTTTAGTCTCCAACCATACTTTTTTTATCAGTGGATTTATTGAAAAGTGTTTCATGACATATCCTTCCTCACTTTTGTTGTTACAACCCAAAATACAACAGCCTGTCACTTTCTATAAGATATTAGATTATTTATTATACATATATTAGATTATTTATTATGTAACTATTTATAAAACTGACTTTATTTTTATACGTACCTTTATTTTATAGCTAGCAGATAATTCTTTTTTCTTTATTATATTTATTTTTTGAAGGGTATTTAAGCCGGAATTCATAGTCGAATCTTATTCAAGTTCCAGCTTAAGCACGATCTTGAGACGTCAATGCTGTTATTTCATTGGTTAAGTAAGTCTCAAGTCGGCTCGAAGCTAGACTTAAGACAATGCTTGAGCTTAAAATCGGTCTATGAATCCCGTCCTTAGTGTGCCCTCAGCTTACTCAGAGTATTCTGACATTTTTTACTATTTGGACACTTTACTTTTTAGGTTAGTTACGTCTGCCATTTTCTATCCAACTAGAACTTATGCCAGTCTCCCCTTTCAGGGTCTCTATTTTCTACGCGATCGCAGTGCACTCTCGCGTCATTATCACTTTAAGCTGCGTTCCAAAACATTACTCGATTGTTTTCTCGGGTATCAATCTATCCTTGTTATACTTTCAACGAATAAAGGTGCCTTTCACTCTGAGGGTGAGGTCCCATGGAGCGGATTACGCGGAACGGAACAAGTGGATCACCAATCATGAGATCGTTCTGATAGAACCCTTTTAATAATTCCGTCAAAATTCATAACTCTACATACAAACTTTAAACGATTCCGTATAATAACTTTGTTCAATTAAATATATTTCGGCTAAGTGTTGGGTGAAAAAATAATTAATTAATTATAAATAAACGAATGACTCACAAACTTTTTTAATTACACTTCAAACCTTTTCATACGAAATACAAACAATTACATATAGCAATTATTTAAAAAATTGCGTTCACTTCCGGTCAAGTGTACGCAAATACCCAATGACTGTCGAGCTTTAACTAGAAATTAAGCGCTTATTGGATGTCGCAAGTCGTAACTGGCTGCTTGCGATTAATGTAAACGGACTTTAATCCACATTTGGCGCTGATGCTAGTCAAATATCGGTTGCACGAAAAAGGCCGCGGTGGCCGCTCTTAGATTCCTCTCTGCTTAAAGTGAAAATAAATTTATTTTAATGTTATTTGCAGCAATAGTAAAGAATTTTCACAAAGATAAGCTTCAGCATAAACAAGCATCTCAATTTTTAATCACGGATATCAGCGTTTTTTTTATTCGATGAAGATTTGAATTCTAAAAAAATAAGAGATATCTCTCTCTCTCAATCCTCAAGTTGAATTAAGTTATCAATAGAATGCGCCTAATAATAATAGAATGCCCTAATAAAAGATTTTTTTTCTCGAACCGAAAGCTCGAGTTATGCGGGAACTACAATTAATGGCAGCAGGAGTAATAGAGTAAGGAGTAAGAGTAACAATTGACCAATTAAATAAACCGGGAGTAAACGAAATGGGCAAATCTCATTTCATATTTCTTATTTCTCCTACTCCATTACTCCTGCTGCCATTGTAGACCCCGCATTACGGTTGAGACACATACCGTCTAGTTTTTATGAATTGGAATTAACCTTTGGAAAGCAAAAAAGGAGACAAAACAACAAGTATCAAAATATAATCGTTTAATTTCAATTTTACTAGCATTCGATATAAAGATCTAGAGTACAAGGTTGTCGTCCATAGGTTCGTATGCCTAAGCAAAACAACAAGTCATGATAACATGACGATCATTCCGATCGAAATGATATTAAAATAAATTGTGATTGATCAAAGAGTGTCTTTTGATGGTCATTTTGAGATAATTATTACATTTTTACATTATTTTGATGTCACGGTGACTTTTTATTTTGCTCAAGCAGCGTGTCACCGAGACACGATTTTTCACAATTAAAAAGTACTCTAACGCATCACAGTTTTTCGCGACACATCGTGCAGTCACGTCATCTCCGTTGTCGCATATACACACGTGCACGTAATACATATATACATATACACACGTACACATGCGCGTAACATACAAATTCATTCGGATCATACATCAATCGTACGCGTACTAACGTAATACAAGTATTTTATTGATCTCGCGCGTATCAGAGTGTATAGTTCAGCCAACATGCAAAGGACGCATTGGAGAGGCACAATCGGGATTCACTCGCCTCCCTGACAGTGATGATGTTGGTGTGACGAAATAGATGGCAGTGGAAAAAAAACGGCTCTAAAATCCGTGGTTGATGTGACATCTTGAACGAAACGATGCTGAGCCGAGTATTCTTCCTTTCATCATTGTACACATTGCGACTACGGTAGCATCACTTTATAACTTTTTCCCTAAATGTACAGCGACGGCTGCCCAGAGCTCAAACGATCGAGAATATAAATTTTGATTCTCTGGATAACAAGGACATTTGAAGAATTTCTAAGATGTTTGCAATATCTAACAAGCTGAGACCCTCTCTGCGAAGTTGTCCCTTGGACACATTTGTACCAATATAAATTAATTTTAATCTTGATATAACTTTTTATTTTTTCCTCATTGTTTCTAATTTTTAAAGCTAACAAAGAAAGTAAATTAAACTAAATTTAAAGTTAATTTACATTGAAGTAAACACGTCTTAGAGTTTCGTATTGTTTGGAAATTATCGTTCAAAGCAAACTCAGGTTCCCTTAAAACTGACATTCAAGCGCACGTTCTGCGGCAAGATATTTGTGTTCTTTAAAATATTGATATGTAAAATATACGTCGGCCAAGTTCTAGGCAACCCTCCAATCTTCCTCAATTGAAACAAAGAAAGTTAATGTACAATTGCCTGGGAAGTATCAGAACAGGATCTAACGACGGATTATGTAATATGTTTCAGTGCGTTTGTTTCACTTCTAATAATTGTGGATAATTTTCCACAATGTTCAGTAATATCCCATCAATGTACGTTCTTAATTGCGTGTTTACTTCTTGTTGCTCCTTCAGGGCTTGTTTTAACTGTAACATAATATGTAAAAATTAATCGAGCCGTTCTCAAAATAAATTCCAACAAATTAATTTTAATACATACTTCAGCCATCGTGCACAATTCGTTAAGCTCTCCTTGACCATCTATCTGTAAGACGATAAAAAGGAGTCCATTAATATGTTCGCTTACATTTGCTTAAGCAGATTCTCCAATTTAAAAATATGAAGAAAAATAACATGATTTAGACTTTGTTATTTTCAAATTAATAAATAATAAAAATAACAATAAAATAAAATAACAATAAAATAAAATAACAATAAAAACAATAATTTATTTAAAAATATTTTCGTTATACTGAAATAAATATTGATGTAAAAGGAATTAAAAAGTTAGATAATTTGTCAAGGTCAAGGTCATTGGGGCTGGGTCTCTTATTCGGTATTTTTGCCGAAACTCTATTAATTTATGCGTGCTTTATAAAAATTAATGTGGGGATGTAGAGGGTGGGCGAAGCCCTTCTCTTGTACCCCATCCACGCATTTTCTGCACCACATGGGTTTGCGACTTTAAGTAAAACAAATATCACATATCGTATTTATAAAACTTTTTTTGTTAATAACTTTTTAACAAACAATGGCCGCCGATGAAGTTATAAGTAAAAGTTACTCAAAATCATGTCTTTTTAACAACATATGTCAAGATCAAGGTCATCGGCGCGGTGTCCCCTAAACTAAATAATTACCAAAAGTTATTTATAATACTGATTTAAGGGGATTTCTAGTATTATTAATTAAATTATTTATTATTCTGATTTAACGGGTCAGAAAAAGATTTTTTTATGTTTACAAGTATTTAGTATAAAAAATGTGTCTGCAAAAGAATTCGCAAAGTTAACAAAGTTATAACATGATAGAAAGCGATCTCTGATACGCGAGACATAATAGAGTATTGTGTCGGCATTTATATTACAGCTAAGATTTAGAAAATCGTTATTTCTGGAAGACCTTACATTTAGATTAAGATCTTTCTAAAGTACGATTGATTTTGACTTGCTTGTGAAAGAGCATTTGCTTTTTGGATCAGTGTGACTTTGAATGTGGAAGCAAATAGAAGCAATCTAAGGATGCTTTCCATTTAGTGACACAAGTCGACACAAGTATCGTTCTATTTTTGTTACTCATTGAACATAAAAAAAGATCGAACGAAGCTTGTGTCGACCCTATTATTACTAAATGGAAAGCACCCTAAGTAATTCGTTTATTTACACGCTAAAAAATCTTGAAGGCGCGGATTATGTTAATTTTAAAAGTTATGAATGTGATAAAAATAATTATTAGTCAACAAGCAGAGATATGTATTAATTTCCGGAACAGAGCTCGTATTGGAGCGGCGCTCAATTAATTTCGTTAGAGACGAGAAAATAAATTCGAGGAAAGTGAGAGCAGCTCTACAAGATATTTATAAGAGGAAGATCCCTGTGTGATTCTGGACTAACTTGATGAATTGTAAATAAAATTATCTCTACATGATCAGTACAAAAAACTTTAAACGCGCGTTTTCCTTGAAACTTATGTTGGCTCCCATAATATTTCACAAACCAGTTAATAATTGAGTCGGAATTTTACGCACATTTTTAACATATATGTCGCTATAACCCCTACCACGATCAACTTAAAATATTCTTTGTAATTTTTAAAGCCCTTCAAGGGTTTTAAAAAAATGACAAAAATTAAAACTACTCTCAAAATGACATTATTTTTTAATTTTTCAATATTTTTTTAAATTCTGGCACCTGCTATGGCTCACACTAATTAAGAATCTCTTTGGTTTTCTGTTTTAGGTGAGCAGTACAATCAAAATCATGGAAGCCGTGGACCAATATTTTTTCCATGATTTTATTTAAAGTTGTATAGAGCGTTTACTTATAATTATTTTCTAATACAAAACATTTGAAACATACTTCAAATATATGTAAATATGTAGCAAAAAAACTTTGTCTTACAAAACCTTATTTAAAAAAAATTCGCAAATGTAGCATAAAAATTCGACTCTCAACTTTGTTAATATGACATCATATTTTTAAAAATTGTACAATTCGTGAACATTTTGTAATCTTACAAAAAATGATGACACGGTAAAATTTTTTTTTTCAATTCCCAAAAATTTTATAAATTCTAGTCTTTCTTATAAATATAATTTTTCAAAATTTTTATATTTTATTTGCACGTAAATTATTTAACACTCAAATATTTTAGAAAATAATTTTAAGAAAATTACAAACAAGACATAATACTTACAAAAACATTATAAACTATTTATAATTATTTAAATATTCCATAAACATAAAATATATATATATAAAATATTTATATAATATTTCTAAGAAATAAATAGTAATTTTATCACGAAACGATGTTTAGGATTGTCAAAATTTTTTTTTAATTCAACAGTACTTATGTCAGTCCTCTCTAAACTCAACTCGCGAGTTGAATGCGCCTCCATCAGAGAGAGCTTCCTTTCTGCTTCAACCACGCTTCCATCTCTCCGCCAACTCGATAGAACAAAAAAGAATAGATGTTAAATCGCCTAACGTCACTAGAGCGTCAATTTTGTTCATTCTTCGTCTCTATCAAAACGGCGGAAAGCCGAGAGATGGAAGCGCGTTCAGCTCGCGAGTTGAGTTTGGGCAGACTATACACACATTAATTATAAACTCATTCTCAAAATTTATCATATATTCTTATACTATATAAAAATGGAGAACCTTCTTAATGCATTCGGTAGTCGATGTATCTTAAAAAATACCTGGTCTGGATTCATGCCAGCTAACAATTCTGCAGCGAGACTAGGGCCTTTCTCGGCGTTATTGCTACAAGGATTCAGCATTAAAAGTTCACGGCCTGCCTGCAACGCTGCGGCAGCTTGCAGTTCGTCCCGAGATTCTTCCAAACCTGCAAACCGATGAACGTCATTAGACAGTGTCTGAATAAAAGTAAAGTTTATTTCAGATAATAATTTTATAGAAGAGAGAAAGAAAGAGAGAATATTTTCATAAATTTAATTGAAAGAGAATAGAATGCTTAGGAAGCAAACTACTTCCGTAAGCACGGCGACATCCGATTATCTGCGATGACAATAACGAACGTACTTTTATTGCGAGCTTGAAGTTGAGCCACCTGCTGCATCAGTTCTTCGATTCTCTGCTGATCCTCGCTCCGTAATGAAAGTTCCTCTCTCATAGCGTCGAGCATGTGATGAGTCTCGTTAGCTCGGCTTATCGCATGACGTTCACTTTCGCGCGCGGCGTCCGCTTCCCTCCTGACCTCCCGAAGATCATTCTCCAGCCGCGTTTTATCCGCCCTCGCTTTCTCAAGCTGTTCGCGCACTCGCGCGATCTCCTCCCGCAAACTGGAACTGTCCACCTCCGCCGACTGCAGTTTGATAGCGTAATTTTCCAGCTGCAGCTGACGTTCGCGCTCTAAACGGGACGCCCATTCTCGGTGTCTCCGTTGCTCAGTCTGTAACGCAGCAAAAAATCTTTTTAATAAAATATGATAATTTTATAGCGACGAGAAAAAGAATTGTAAAACTCTGCCTAAAAATATACACTTTTATTGAACAGAATTTTCGAGAAGCAAAATAAATCACTCTTCAATCGTTTTGAGTTCAAAATGCAAATATTATTTTATATTTTATATAAAAATATTATTTTATTATGTAAATTAAAAGTAAATTAAAAGTGTTATATGTGCGCTACATAAATATACAATATGTGTAATACATTATCGAAAAAAATTATGAAAAATAATTAAAAATAATAACAGTAAGTTAACTATTAACCGATAAATGTTTTAAATATAACGGTAAAGTTAGGATTTCCTATTTCGATCTACAGCGGATCTTGGCGCTGAATATAATTTTTTTATTAATTTAATATTCTTAGATCATATAAGCTGCACCGACATTTTTATCAGTCTTGAAACACAGTTACTAACTAGATATTGATACTCAGAAGCATCTTTAATTAAAAATAATTATTAAAAAAACAATTTATATTTATAATATATAAATTATAAATATTCTTCCCATTTGTGTGTTGTAGTAGGAATTAATTTACATTGGGTTACTCACTTGAAGCCTCTCTTCAGCCCTCGTTTCCGCATCTTTGGCCGCTTCTTCAAGCATCAATATGCGCGCCTGTAATGTTGCATTTTCTTGTTTCGCTCGAGCATACCTCTCCTCGCCCACCGACTTAGTATCCGCTAAGGCATCCATTTGCTCTTGGATCATTTGAACCTGTGGCATTTGAAAGAAGTTTAATGAAATAATAAGGTAATAGTGTTCGTGTTTCATTTCAGAGATTCTAGAAGCGAGTTGTTTCTAATCCGTCATGATATAAATAATTAACATCGATGATGTTAAGCATGTTCTCATTTCAATGTTGCCCAACAAAATAATAAATTTTTTGACACGTGGAAAATATTATAAAAACGTCAGAAAATATATCTTATTTACTGTCTTACATCTTATAAATTTAGCGGGTGCTTAAAAAAAGAATTAAAATAGATTCCATAAAAATATTCATTTAAAAAAATCCAATAATATTATTTAAAATAAGTATTTTGTATAAAACATATAATTGTATAAAAAGTTTTAATATTTATATTTATAAAAAATGAACTACATTTATAATATATATTTATAATATATCTATGAAATATGTATTATATTTGTTTTGTACTTAAAAAAAGGTAAAAACTAGTAAACAAATAATAGAAAATAGAGAAAATTTATTTATTCGTGATATAGCAAAATGTGTAAAATAAAAATCTTATTTCAAATTAATCTAAAAATAAATGTTAAAAATACTGTTTGTTTTATATTTTCTACATAAAATACTCCAAATATTATTTTTATAGATACTATCCATTATATTATACTTTCCACATTTCTATTGCTATTTTTTATTTTAAATATCTACTTTCCCATAACATTGCGTTTAAGTTTCAAATAGATTTTCAGTTTAAAGAATCATTTAATCAGAATTCAAGAGAAAGTTTCACGAATTATTATGTATTGTAGAGGATTTAATAAAGATAATAGTAAATTAGTAGAAGACAAAAATTCCATGAGACAATATTTACCCTTTTCTACAATTGGAGTTCTAAAAACTTACAGCATAGTATACGGAAAGAATATTCTACTGAAAATTGATATAGTTCCATATTAGCGAGATAACAAATCGGCATTGTTGCAAAAATTAGTATGTCTATAACAAACAATAGTATGGTATGCAAGCATATCAAATTTCGGTAGAATATTCTCTCGGTGTACAGAAAAGATGCTAAATATATTATCGGTGCGCTTTATACTTTATTTTAGTTAATAAAGTTTGCAATGTTATTATTTTATTCGAATTTAATTTATATTTGAATCGAAGTTTGTATTTGTCGTGAAAAAGATTTGATTCAATTCAATCTCAAATATGGAACTAAAGATTCAATTCTATTCGATTCGACTTCTGAAATACTTAAATCACATACGTTTAATGTATGCCATACTTATTGCTGTTAACATTTTAAATAATAAAAAAGACCTTTTTTCAGACAAATTTTTAATTTAAATTTAAAAATAAAATTTTTCTTAAATTCTAAAAAAAATTTTATTATTTTAATGAAAAAAATTCTCATAATATATCATAATATATTTTTAAGACATGCACTTTCTCATATTTTAAATTTATATATACATAAATATTTTTAAAAACTATCTGAAATCTCATCAGATTTTATAAGTTTTCTTTGTAATGAGAAATTTAAAACTTTCCAGATACTAGATTTTTTTCATCAGGTTTTTTTCCATCATGGATAATAAAGAATTACAATTATTAATTATTTTGATTAATCAGGTATGAGAGAATGTCACAATAAAGATTAAAAAATCCAATGGATATTGTTCACCATGGGAAGACAAAGAAAATTGACAGAAAGTGCGAGCGAATCAACACTAGGAATTCACAAACAGTGCTATACGTAGGCGTGGAATCGCTCGGAGAAAGTAGTATTGAAGAAAAACACATACTCTCGTAGCGCCCACACTGCCCTGACTATCAATAATGCGACTATCAATGGAAACGGACTACTTACGGTCTTTTTTTTTTGTTTTTTTTTTTACTGGGGCAGCTCGTGTCACCAAAGTCTAAGAAAGTGCGATAAAGCCTTGCCTTTACAGCTCTTGTAACCCGGTTATATATATATCAATACTTTGCAATTATGTCGCGCGTATGTAACAGCAGAGCGTTCTACGTATAATTGGAAATTCTTGCTACCTTGGATCGTGGAAAAAAATATCGCTCACGATAACGATAAGCTGATACTCCTCTGAGATGTTCATAATCGAAAGATAACTAATAATATAATATAGACTCATTACTATTCCCATTCTCTCTATGATATTTTTTAAAATACACTGAAAAAAGTCTGATAATAGATCGAAATATAGTATCGGCCAAAATTATATCACCTTTAGATGTTTTAAGCATAACTTGTTTTAAAGTTTTACGGATCTTTACCATATCCTAACATGTTTTGATGGCAAGTATACCTTACTGAAGAAATAACTTTTCATCAATTTATTTGAAATCTCTGAAATAATAAACTTTGATCGCATCATAACAAATATAACATACAAATGCTTTAAAAATAAACAACAAATCCATAATTTATATTGTACAATTGTAGTATTTTGTAGTAAAACCTTTGGCATCGATTACAGCTTGGCGTGACACGAAAAACAAAGATAGCATAAATGTGCGATTTTCAGAAAATTAATCAAAAATTTAAAAATTATGATGTATTTTGTCAAATCTTATTACACTTCATGCACAAGATGCATACTGTCTACTACAAAATTTTTAGCGTATTCGATGCACCTTGACAACAGTTATACTTAAAAAACCTGGTTATACTTTAAAAAGGTAATATAATTCTGGCCGGTACTGTATAAATATATATAAAATATATATAAAATATAGATATAAATAGATCAAATGTATTAATACATATTAGCGTATTAATACAATATTTAATAAATCACATATAATTAATAATAGTAGCCAATCGTGTTTGACAATAAATATAAAAATAAAATTAACATTGATTGGTTTTGATTATATTAACCAAAATTGATTTATGTAAATATATTGAAATTAAATTAACCATTTGATTAAAATTATTTCATCATAATTTTAATAACTATCACACTAAAAAAATAAAATGCCTTCAGCAAAAATTGTTTAGTTTAGAGATTTTTTAACAGCAACCGAACATTTTGTTTCATATAACAAAAACATTAGTCGCTTCTACGAAATACATGTAAATAAGAAAATGTTCATACTAACTAAATAATTTTCTTTGGTATATTTTCATCAAATTTTATGTTGTTACAACAAAATTTTTCGCGCATCTACACACAGAAAAAAAATTGTAATAGCAATAGCTATAAAATGACTATAATACAAGTTTTGGTACGTAAATAATTGGGCTATTTTTTAATTATTGCAACTGAAGCTCTAGTTGCAATAATTATAAATACAATTTATTAACTACAATCTATTTAACTATGTATATAAATTCTACATGTAAAATATGTATAGTTGTCGTTCTTAAAGCTGCTATGTTTTTCTCTGAGTGTAGATTTCATCATTATTACCGGACTTTTCTTTAGTGTAAAACAATTTAGCGCGAAATATTAGGTAATTGAACAATTCAGACAAATCGAATCTCAAGGTCAAATACTGATGAGTAGTTCAAATTTTTCGAACTAAAGATATATTCAAATTGTTTGAATTATGTGTGTTCACTTCAAATTCAAAAGCTCGAAGCTATTGCAGTTTTTAAATCTAAATTTTTAGACATATTAAAAAAAAAACATTTGTGTCAAAATTCTCTGCTTATAAGAGTGGAAAACAGAAGTTTATTGGCATTTCTAATTTCTTTTATTATCCGAACTATCGGAACTTTAGACATGAATTGATATTATAGATTTCGATCACTGCCTACGCTCGAACTCTATGAAATATTCGAATTGGATACTTTTTTTTTACTTCGAACTATTCGAACAATTCGAATACACAGTACGTTAGAATTTTTTATTCAAGCCCTACGTTAAGATGCCACTAATGCGAAACAAGGATGAATATATCTCCGATTGGATATACATGCTGATGATGAAGGCATACGAGAATAGCCTCCGTGTTTGTCAGGAGAACAGATACGCAATAATAGTCTATGATACGCAATAAGGTGTGTACAGGGGCATTCCGAGCCGTAAGTGCAATTCGAATTCCGCGAATAAATTCGAATTCGAATTCGAAATCCCGCCGGGTGATGTTTCCGCTGTGCCGCCGGGGACAATTTCACTCTCCTCTTACTTGGTCGCTGAGCCGGTGCCCACGGCGACGAGGTGGCTGTCGATCGTTGCGTAGCGGCGGCGACGGTGACGATTGCTGTCCCACGAATTGGAATTGGCCCTCCCACAGGTCGTACTCGAGGCCGGCGCCGGGCCCGGAGGAAGGTCCCTCTCCGGAGAACGACGACGCGCGGCCGTCACCGTGGATCGTTTCCTCGTAAAGGTTGAACTCCATCGCGACGCTTACTCGCCAGGGGCCCCGCACGGTCCGCTCCGTGTGTTTATCGCGTCACGTCATCGCCTGGTATCGCGAGCGCACTTCGTCATCCCCGCGCGCGAGCGGCACCTCCTTCCTCGTCTTCTTCGTCGTCGCCGCCTTCGTTGCCGTCACCGTCGCCGCCCGCGTCGTCGTCGCGACGTGCGACCGCGCCGCGCTAACACACATCGAGAATGCGGCTTCCTTCCGCGCGCGGACCCTCGTCACGCGCTCTTCCACCGCGTCCTGGGACTCTACGTGCCAGGAATATACTCCGAGTTCCCCTATTCGTTCACACGCCTCTCTTCTCTTCTCTCTCTCTCTCTCTCTCTCTCTCTCTCTCTCTCTCTCTCTCTCTCTCTCTCTCTCTTGCCGCCTCTATCTGATCGCCCACTTCATGCCGGGAGTCTGGGGAGTAGTCACCGCCGAGGCTATTTACGCGTTCCATACTATGTGCGGGCTAACTCCGTAGCTTGACGGACTTTCGGCGTTAAACCGAACGCAACTTAGCTATCCTCTTCTCGCACCTCCTCTGCTAGCGCGAGGAAAAAAGCGACCCAGGAAAACATGCTGCCGACACGACAAGTCTCTGTCGGGACGGAAATCGATGTGGCACCAATTACGTTCTGACACCGCGGACGCGAAAAAAAAATCTATAATCGTCATGTCACTCATTCTCTTGCACTATAAATTCGCGGAAGTTTATACGTCGACTTTAAAACATTTACAGGCAGTACAAAAATTTACGAACGTTTTTTTCCCTGGCGAACATTTCCCTCAAAAGTTTTCATATAACTTTTCTAAATTTTACAATTTCTATAATTTAATGTATTATTCTTATTTAAGGACTTATATAGAAAATTTTTTATTTTTTTATGTGAATAAAGAACATTTAAAAAAAAGTATATTTTTTCTAGAATTTTTAATGTAAATTTTTATATATTCTACGATTTTTTAAAGGAGAATGTTAAAAAGAGGCAATTTTTGGCCTGCTAGTGTAAAGTAAAAACATATTAGAAAATTGTTTTTCGGACTATTGAAGAAAGGAAAGTGACATTTATTTCATCTTAAAGTGATGAGAACATGGTTAGAATGAACAAAATTTAGTTCGTTTTATCCTTTGACGATAAGAACCATGTATACTGCGCATCCACGATTCGTTCCATTCCCTTAGCGCGAGTTTATATAGGATATGTAACATATCCTATTCTATATAAACTCGTCGCTAGGGGAATGGAACAAATCTTTGACGCGTAGTGTACGCATTTCTTCTCATATTTTAGGAGATATTTGACCGATATTCATGAAAGTTGGTGTAAAGGGATTTTGTGTAATGCTCTTTTCGATTTTAGATCCAAAAATTTAAAATTTAAAATGGCAGACCCAACATGGCCACTGCAAAACAATTTGAAAATGCAAATATTGCTCAAAATCTAGTTATATTACAAATGGGTTTAAAGGATTTTTTTTCAATTCTATAGAGAAAAACTCAAAATTTAAGATGACGAATCGAATATAGTTACCGTTAAAATGATTAAAAATGGAAAGTCTGGGCTAGTACGATCAAAATATTCTAGTCAAATACGTAGAAGTAAAGAAAAACAAAGATATACACCAAAAATAATAATGACAGCTGAAGCTCCAAATAACGGGTGTATGGCGTCATTAGTCTGAGTTAGTACGCGATGTATATTCTAATTGAATACGTAGAAAAAATAAAAATCGTAACTAAAAATGTAACGCCAAAATCACTAAGGGTCGATTGTTCCAACTTCTTGGTAAATTTACCTATCAGGTAAATATTTGTTTGTCTTTATTTATTTAAGAAAAGAAATGAAGATAGACATATGCTTATCTGGTAAGTTTACCAAGAAGTTGGAACAACCGGTCCTAAATAATGGATAAATAGCGTCACTATATAGTCTAGATTAACATGCTTAAAATTCTTGAATACGTAGAAAGAATCAAATGAAGGATAATAAGTAGAAAGAAATCAAGGATAATAAGTATTAAAACATGAAATGCCTCGTAAGGATCCGACTAGAACATTGAAAGCATGCTTTTTAAATCTGATGTTAAACATTCAGAATACAAGTACCAAACACAATGCTAAAATCCATAAAATGTGCAAATGTTCGAATATAAAATGATAATAAATGGTATAAAACGATAATATAAAATGGTTTCTAATCTGTGATGAGCATTCGGTGCACAATCTGGAACATAATCCTATGCCTGTCGAAGTGAGAATTCTTAGACATGTATCATCCTAGAACACGTTATTTGGAATTACACAATTTATTTTTAATTCAATAAAAGGGTGGTGAATATATTGTTACCATTTCTATACATAGTACCAGTAAAATACAAATACATTGTAAATATTTTGTTCCGTATAATTAAAAAAAATTCATATATAGTGTAAATATCTTTAGTTTCAGTCTGATCACTTCAACGGTAGTCATATTTGATCCGTCTTCTTGAATTGTGAGTTTTTCTCTACAGAATTGAGAAGAACGCCTTCAAGCCTCTTTGTAATATAACTTTCATAGATTTTGAACAATAAATGCATTTTTGTAAGAATGAAATCACAGAACTCGGTTATTACATTATATGAAATGTTATATAAAACATATTTCGCGAGCATAATATTTTATTATTTCGTTGTTTGAGATTAACAAAGTCATATCTTCACACGTCTAATTATAATGTACAGTTTATCTTTTTCCGTTTTTTATTTCAATGATTTAGTTGTTTTCTGATTGAGTTAGAGATTTTACATTTTTGACATCCGTTTTTACTTTAGATGACAACCTAGATAGCACAGATAATCCTTTTAAGTTAAAAAAGAATTCACCTTTTCTAATTCTTTAAGAATTTACGTTCTGTTCGAAATGAGTTTAAGAAGAATACCATATATAAATTTGGTATAAATTCACATAATTTAGTTAAAAAGGAATTCAATATTCAAATTCGTTACAAACTTATGATTGGTTCCAAATTAGTTCAAAAAAGAATACCACATACAAATTTATTATGAATTTATATAATTTAGTCAATATAAAAATTTTTATAAAGCCATAACACTATAGAAAGATATAACAATTATAAGTGTCTTTTTAATTTTTTTGACGAAGCAAAAAGATTTTATAACATTTTTTGATTTTATTAAAAAGAACATAAAAAAATATATATATATGTATCTCTTTGTTATTTATCATAAATGCTATTGTATTATTATCTAAATAGTACATATAAATATACTATATTATTGTATATATATATATATATATATATATGTATTAGTTGTCGTAAATTTGATATATAACTAAATAAATATTTTGTTTATTATAATAAACATATAATAATGCGTTTAATAAAAAAATGTTTAAAAAATGGTAAAAAAGTACATTATTTTTATATAAAATTAGGAAATGTTAATTCAATAATATACTGCAATAAAATATGGGAAAATTTTACACATAATTTATACATGTATATGTATAGTAACAACAAAATGTGAATCGAACCGTTCTCGATGTACATATTTTCAATTGTGTTCACGTTGCAACGCGTTTAACATCATCTCGCACGAATTGGCTCTTATTGGCAATATTCTCCCTATATATTCATATTTATACAATTTTTATTACTATTTATACTTTTTTGTATTCTTACAAATTTTTATCGATCCTTATTAGTATCAAAATTTCCCTCCCTAGCTACAGTTTCACTTACATCTTAGCGTACACTTATGTGCAATTAAAATGGGTAATTTTTTATTTATGAGGAAATTATAATCAAAGTACTTCTTTTCTCAACTGATATCTTTTCCCGACTCTTTTACCTTGTAGGGTAAAACTTGAAGATTTCTCATTCCATAAACTCCGAAGGAAACTTATAAAATTTAATAAAGTTTAAAAGCATTTTATTAAAAATCTTCGCACATTTAAAATATAGAGAATTCTTTAAAATATTATAAAAAAATTTTTTTATCAAAATTTTTTCTTAGCACGTGTGTCGTCGACGTTAAGCTTTCTATTTCCAGACCGCGTTTAATATTTTGGATATAAGCGTCATCATAGAATATTCCACAATATCGATTGATACATTACATACATAATTTACAACGCCATGTATGGAGTAGATATTACAGGTGTGCCATCGATAGCAAAGATACATGCGACCTGAACAAAAAGCCACGCAGAAACAGCGTGAACATTCAGCACTGAAACTTTTAAACAATTTTTAAAATTTTCCTCTCTTCACTTTTTATCTTCTATTACGTGTATCGTGCTGCAAAATGGTTCCTCAGTTGGACTCGTTGCGTTTGCGGACGGTATCATGCCGATAAGTGCGCTCACCGATAAAAAAAAACGCCCCCAACTGCACTGGGCGTATAGTACATTCGATTCCAATTCGCGTTTCACGACTCGGCGATCGTCGGCATCGATGGAGGAACCGGGTCTTTGGATTTAACGCGTGCTCGGGACGATGACAACTCGCCCCGCTGCCCGTTGCATCACCGCAAGTGTGTCAGCGCGCGCGAGCGTGTCGTTACACAAAGTTACACATCGACGAACCACACTGCCTGCATGCTGCATGCAATATAAGAGTACGATTGCGCGCGCGCACGCGCACGCACGCACGAGGGCACGTGCACTTGCAAAGGGCGCGCGTCATCGGAGGTCATCCAGTTTCCACCTACTATAGACGTTACATTCGATTGCTACAATCTAACTTTAATCCTCTTTGCCATCTGAAAGTTACTTCCCTCTACTCGAATAAAAAGTGTCACAATATTTTTAAAATTCTTTATATTAATTCTTTATATTTTAAGTAGAAAAATGTGCGATACACACATAATTTGTATTTATTATTTTAGTTAAATTGACAACAGACATAATTATATGAATTACATAGAATTCAACTACACATAAACAAAACTATTAATTGCATATGCAATTATAATAAAAAAATATGTAATTAAGATATATAAATATATCGATCATTCAATCAAATTTTCCAAAAGCATTAATATTACTAAACCAACTGTCACGATTATTAAAACAATTATTGCTGATTTTCGTTCATTAATATTGATGTTACTTCAATAATATTAATTTCAATTACACTGATTTAATGATTATTTAATAAATAATTTTGTGTAGTAATGATAGAAAATATTATATCGCATCATGATTTTTATCGCATATACTTTGAATTGGGTATAATTTTGTAATAAACACAATTTTGTATCTTTCATTTATATCGTAAAAATTTTAAATCTTATGTAATTTTATGAAATAGAAAAGTATATAGGTTTTTTATTGCGCGTAAGTCGAATTGTTTGTACGATGTAAAAAGAGAAATATGTATAAAATATTCTACTATATAAGATATTAAACATAGGGGAAATAAATATTATACTTTTTATCAATATATCCAAATGCGTATTCTCAATATAAAAAAGTGACATACATTTTCTTTTTATCTTACTGTAAATAAAAACTTGTGTATAAATAATAATTTAAAATTTACATTATTTAAATTATTATGCAACATTTAAATCATGTGAAATAAAGATAATTTTTGTTTTACAATTTTTCTATATAAATATTCAATGAAACAATACTTGATAACAAGTTCACTTTAAAGTTGTATTACTAGTATGATTTAAATTCACATACAATTTTGATTTAAAATTAAAAATCCAATAAACTGCGGTGTTAACGATAAATTGCAACATCGTACATATCTTTAATTTTTAATTTATAAAGATAAAATACCTTAAACTTTTTCAAATTTTATAAATTTTCTGCGAAAATTTCTACAAAAAGATAAAATCGGTTTGCAGATGGTGTCTAATAATAATTTTGTGTAAACTTTTACAAAATTTAATTCATGTAAACTGCATGCCATAATTTTATCGCTCTGGAACCCATTTGCACTACAGATTGACTGCAAAATCCACTGCAGATTGACATATAGGCAATTTCATCTTTATATTTAATATTTTCAGTCCTAATTTCACTTATTATTTGGTTCATATAAATTGACAGATCTAATCAGATCTTGTTTTTGTAAATTTTATTATAAAATAAAGAAAAAAATATCATAAACTTGTTCAAATTTTAAAAGATTAAAGCATGTATTATGTGCGTTAACTTTGATGATCGCAGAAGATTAATATGTACTACACGACAATTATAATTCAAATCTATTATAACTTACTCTTTAACGCGTCTTCTACATCCAATTTTTATTAATTAACATCAGGTCAAATCTTTGCCAGCCTGATCTCGTTTGACAAACTTTTCGAATTTTTCGAGCCTTGAATTATCTCTTTCTACGAACTGAAGAATCATCGAGTCTCATCGAGTCGTATCGAGTCGTTTACGAGAGAGGTCACCTTCTTGTTTCCGATGTCGCCCATCTCTCGTACGCTTTGCACATCAAATAAGTGATCCATCCTGCGATCATCAAGAAACTCACGAAGGGCCATCCCGCCCAAGTAAGAAGACTTGCGGCTTGCATCAGACAGGCCATACGTGTACCACTTTCCGCGTTACGCGAAACTAGAATAAATGGCTCACTTTACTGACAATGTACCAAATATTAAAATTAGCAATCCGATCTTTCATGCTATTTTTTAATTAAAGGATCGAAGTTTCACTTTAAATAAGACATTATAACAATAAGTGGGTTTAACTCTCTCTTTATAACGTACTACATCAAAGCACAGAATCAAATTATTATAGACGCCGTACAATCGGTAATTTACCAATTATCAGAGCGTCAACTATAGACGGCGCTAATATCCACGGTTCATCACAAGGATGTCGCACTCGTGCGTGAATGTTGTCTTGCATAAATGCTAACTAAAGTTGACATTAGAAAACAGAAGAATGTATTACATATTTTCACACAAGTGTGTTAATATTTATATTTTTAATAAATCATATACATATAAAAGTTATGTTTATAACATTTTCATAGTTTATTTGCTTTTTTTATTTATCTATTATTTATTATTTTAACATTAAAATTTAAATAATAATGACACGAATTTCATTTTTTTAAATATAAGTAGGCTAAATATTCAAGACAATTTATTGTACAAAATATGTATAATTGCTGATCATAGATATTCTGTAAATAAGTAAATTTTGTTTATTTACACACAAAATAATTAATCTTTACGTCACAATAAAACTTTACATAAATCACTTTAATATTTAAACCTAATACATATTTAAAAATTCAGATTTTTGTTATAATTTTCTAATGTTTTTTTGTTAAAGCATACATATCTATTTTGCTTATTGCAATAATTTTTAATCCAGGTAGAAAACGTTTTGTGTTACTTACAATATGTTATAGAACAAATAATATATAACTTTTTTTCATTATTTTGAAGATGGACATAATAAATTCTTAATAATTCAAGTAAAATTATATATAATTATGTATAATTACGTAATTTATACATTTAAAAAGCATTTCAAAAATCGAATCTCTAGTTTGGGACACTGTCAGTTGAGTCGTTTACCCTATTTGTCGTGACGATTTACAAACTCGAGTGAGATCGCGAAGATGATCCACGATTTCGCGTCAAACGCAGCTCACTTTCCACACGCTGGAGTTTCGCCAGGATTCGCAACAAAGAGTTAGCCCTCGTCAAACCAGGTCTCCGAGTTTCCGAGTCCACACCAAGCCGCTGCACGTACGTAAATTACTCGGGCGGCCACGTATTTCTCGCTACGATCTGTTTCACTTGGCGTACACGCGAACTTGCCAATTTAATTGACGACTCATCGCGACAACGTCGCCATTTTACGTTCAACGTGACGGGCACATGTTCCGCTCGCACGACATTATCTACGAAGTAAATACATAAAACCTCGCGTGTATTCGAGCTATGCATCGCGTTATTCCGAAATTAGTCGGGAATTAGCACATCGGACGTCGGAATCGGTGTAATTTCGATGAGATCAGATCATCGGCGGTGCGCGGGAAAATGCCACGTTTATTCGCGATAATGCAAATCGAACGATTAATGGAGAATGCCTGATTCGTTTACATTTGAGGTTTCATTCGGATAATATACATTTCACATTAACTTTCTTTAGCTTTCACCTAACTTTTTGAATTCTACACATAATTATTCAGAATTTTTATATAAATTTCACAGTGTTTCACATTTTCTTTACAGAAAAATAAAGAAAAGACATGGAATTGGTAAAATATCGTAAAATCAGGCTCTTCCGCGGAAAAAGTATTTCCTATAAAAGTCGTAGGGTTTCCATAAATGTAAGATTGCGACGCAACCTATTGAGCTTAAGTATGGAAGTGTAAGTATGGAAGACCTCTTAAAACTCTAGAATTAAAAAATTTTTAATAAAAATCCTTAAACTTTTCGTTAAATACTGTGTCTGATATAAGTTATCAAAGTTTAAGTATCTGCGAGTTTGAAGTCATTAAATATTAGGGTAAACTCGGGTAAGATGGCCATAGTTTTTTTAAATGTCAAAAAACATACTTTTATTTTTATTATTTTTTAATAGCGTTTGGTATATTACTTCACTGAAGCTTTAAGTATGTAAAACTATCGACATTAAAGAGAAAATACTTAATGAAAATTTTTTATTATCAAAATATTGAAACATGAACATTAGCCATCTTTCACAACTTTTAAGGAAAAGATGGCCATAGTATTATAAACAGTTGGCTATACATTTTTTATGTACTTAACATTTATAGAATAATAAAAAAACTTATAATTTTACATATTTAGTTTTATTGCCACATATTATTACATATTTAATTTTAGTTTTAAACATTTTTCATATTAAATGTTCACACAATTAAGTTTAGGATCAATTTAACTCATTTTCTCGTTACTAAAAAAAAAACATATATATGATATGTGAAATTAAAATATTAGGTGCATAACTTAATTTTCGTCTTTTTTAATAAAATATATACATAAACACTTATCCCGAAATGTCATGGGCTATCTTGTCCAAACTGCGAGAAAAAGATAATTATAGTATTTATTTAAAAAATAAAAAAGGAAATAAATATAATTACACATTACAATTTACATACTTTTGTTACGTGGGTAACGTTCATTGCGACAGCACAACTGCAATTTATTCGACATTGTGGCAATTTCTAATGAACACATGAAAAACTTTGCAGGCAGTCAAAAATAAAAACGTGATGTGACATTTACAATATCATTATTTCGAATAGTATACGCACATAAACTAGAGTAAATATTGATTATCTTTGAAAATAATTACGAGAACACATTATTTAGCAATTATTGGAGAAATTATAGCCATTGGCCATCTTTTCCGTATGGCATACCCTAACTTACCCTATGGGCGGACCATAAAGTTCTTTGTCCCCACTCCCTGCCGCACCTACCTCGCCGGTAGGGGCGCTCTGAACAGAAGTGCGCAAAAGTAGGGTGCGTACTTTGTTGAAAAATAACTATATTAAGTCGAAATTAACTGACTGACTGACAACGATATTTCTTACATTATTTTTTACAATATTTCTTACATTTGTCTGCATGTACATGTCATTGAAAATCAAAACAAACAAGTTGTACACTTGAGCGTCGTGTGTACGGACCCTCCACCATCGAGACTATTTTGATGCTGGCGGCCGAAAATTTACACCACAGAATACGTTATTTCGCTCCCAAAGCAAAAAAGAATAAATCTCATTTTACGTAAAAAATATCAGAACAAACAAATTATACACAATACAACGTCATTTTGCTTCTAAAATAAAAAGGAGTAGACCTCGATTTGCGTTGAAACGTAAAAACCGTAATTAAAAATTAAATATTTTGAAAACTAACCGTTTCCGTACATTCGCTTTTATGGCATTTGACTATTAATTTTTTGAAATTGTGTTAATATTTTTATACACCAAATAATTAAGATAAATCAAGATCAATAAAGAAAATACACATAAAGTCCCTAAGCTAAATAAGTTCCACTTTTAAATTTACCACTTAAAAATGCAACTTATCAAAAGTACATGTTTAAAAGGTGTATTATAAAAAATAGATAAAGAACTAGAGAAGTAGAACGTATCTGTTTAACATAACATTTGTAACGCAAAGTGAGTATATGAATTGTTTTTATAAAAATTCACATCAGAGTTTATTAAATTTATGTTTTTATTATAATATATTATTCAACTTTCTAACTATAAAACTATAAAAATAACAAATATTTGTATTAATTTTACGGTGGACCCTTATATTTAGAATCTAAAATATTACAAGACTTTTTTATTTTATGACTTTCAAAAGAATTTGTAAAATCTAAAAAAGTTTAAGATATTTCTTATCATAAATTTAGAATGCAAAAAATTCTTAAAAATATCAAATATTATAAAGAATTTTTCGCTAGGTTGTTATATCTGTCTTATAATTAAAACACAATTAAAAAATATGAAAAGTTTGTTATAATTGTTATAAATATTAAATTATTAAATTAAAAAAAAAATTTAAATATAAAAGAATTATTTAAATTATTCTAAAATAGTTTATTTTAACTCATTCGGTAATAAAAATCTTCGTTAATTAAGCTATTTAATTATTTAAATATATAACGTTAACAAATTCATTAAAAATGTTAAATTATATCTTCACACGTTTTCCATTATTTAATTTTCAATATTAATAATTCATATGATTACAAGCTTTTGTAATTTGGAGATCCATTTATAAATTTAACTCATCGAAATTGCACCGATTCAATAATCTTACAATAAAAAGAACAACATTACATTCTCGTCAATAACGATTATTATTACTTGCTCTTGCCGAGAGCTCGGAATTAATTCAATCACGCGTTTCTTTTCTCTTTTTCTCAACCGCGTTTGCATTGTACTTTCGCTTACTTACTTCTGGGATTTTCACTTTGCTTTCTGTTTCTCGTTATCGGCGGTTACTTCTCGAAATGGAAATACCGATGGTGGGTCGACCGAAAATATCTCTCGGTGTCCCCCGCGATCTCGTTCTCCACGTTTCTACCTCCCTCGCTTTCGTTCTCGTCCCGATCGTCGTCCGCGTAGACGGGATTCACAAATGTCTTCGTTATCGTATCTGTTAACGAGGCAGATTCGCCACGATCCTCCGCGCGGGAAAAACTCGCGTGATCTTCGTTCCGCTCGATGCGCCGGGGAAATTCCGCGAGACAATTCTGAGTCGTTCCCGTCCTCGCGATCGTCTGCACGAGCCGAGAAAGACGGACAGAATCAGGGTACGGGATTCCTCAGGAAAGAATCGATCTCATTACCGGATTCAATTCCGGCGATTATAGTTCTGTGTGGTGAGGGTGAAGAAGATACATACGTTGCGTTATTTGTTACACGGAGAGAATTTTCTTCCAGAATTCACCCTCAAAATCGTGGCTTTTACATATTATACTTTTAATAAAATGTTATCATACTATTCTATGCTTTTAAAATAATTTAGTTAAATTGTATTGAAATTTCACTAAATTTTACGAAAATTATATTAAAATTCTTCGAATTCATGCTGCCTCACTACCATAATTCCTCTTTACCATGATTCTGAGTATAAATCTCTAAAAGAAAATTCTCTCTGTGTATACACCTATCCTCCCGTTAAGTGGTCTCTTGGATATCGGTAAAAGCGTAAACCTATTAGTCTTCTAGATAGATAAAAAACTTAGTGAGACTGTTTTGTTCTCTTTTCCTTTTGTTTGCAGGAGTTCAGATTTGTATTATTGTGAAAAGTATCAGTAAAGCTTAAAATTCCTTCGTCACCACGGTCGTTGAGTAATGATGTCACAAACAAGAGATTTCGTGATTCATTCTCATAACAACGAATATAAGTCAACTTTTTCATACGTCATCACATAAAAATAAAGAATATTCTTGCTTTGAGAGTATCTTTATTTTTGAAATATTAAATATCGACATGAGATTATATAGCATTAAAAAAATACTATTTACTTAGATGAAAAAAACTTTTATAAGTTTACCAAAAAAAATGTACACTCATTATTTGATAGTTTTCACGAATTTAGAGGAAAAATATCGGATAGAAAATAACAAAATCTTCAATTAAAAAATCAGATTCTTTTAACGCTATTAATATCAGAATATTTATGTGTTGTGCTCTCTTTGGATGATTATTATAATATTAAAATAAAAATATAACATTTTATTGAAATTTAAGATTATCAATTCTTAAAAAAAAAATTAAATTACATATAAGCAAAATTATCATTGTTTCATAGAATAAAACATGAATATAATTTCTTGCTTACATATGAAATAATATTTGTTAAACAGAAAATGTCAGTTTTAATTTCATACTAATGTTTGATATTGTGTCTTTTGTGCAGCGAAGTTACATTATTCGAAAATGATTGTCTATTAGAAATTGTATATAATCTCTAATAGAGAAAATTCTTATGGTATACATCACCATAATTATAAATTCAATACAAAAAACATTAATATCAAAATAAAATTAACGCATTTTGCCACATAATTATTGTTAAAACAGTGATAATTTTGCTTGCATAATTTAATCTTATTCTAAAGTGTTTGATAATCTTAAATTTCAGCAAAATAATAGATTTTTATTTCAATATTATAATAGTCTAAACAGTACAATATAATTGTGCTTGTTAATAATAATAATGATAATAATAATAATAATAATAACAATAATAATAATAATAATAATAATAGTTTCTAGTTTGAAGTTATTATTTTTTATTCGATATTTTATCTAATTTAATCCAATTTTTCCTTTTTAACTAATAAAAATTATTTTAAAAATAAGAATATATATTCCTCAATAAAACTGTACAAAAAGTCTTCATTTGCTTTTAATACTACATAATCTCATTTCACTATTTATTTCAAAAATGTTCTTAAAGTAAAAACATTTTTTATCTGCGAACATCAAAAAGACGGCATGCTTTGTCGTTTACAGCAGACGGGACGATCATGTAAAATAATTAAAATAAGATCGATCGCGAGCAGTCTAAATAGCGTGTTTTTTGACACGATCGTATCTGATTCCATGAGACCACCAAACGGCTGCGAAATGAAATCGAGTCACCCGATTGGGATTACCTGTGACGCAAATCTGAACGAGCGCAGCCAGGCAACGATCTTTCGGCAAGTTTCGCGGAAGAGGCTACGATAGACGATCACGAGGAAGCCGATCGTGACAGCAAGGATTAGGACGGCGACGGTGGACCAAACCGTGGTTTTCTCTTCTTTGTAGGTAACTTGGTCTTGCTGGGAGCAATACGGCGTAGGGCAGTAAAACGGCCCGGGACAGTGGTAGGCCGCGTACGGGTCGTACGGGGGGCAACGTGAGTGACAAGGTGGGGGAGGAAGGGGAGGATAGTACGGATAAGGTACGGAAGAAGGAGCCTGGGGATGCGGTTGATGATGGTTCCGGTCAGAATCTCGATGCACGCCGCCGTAGGACTGCCGAGAACGCGTCGCGCACATTGGCAACGTTCCTAGGACAACGTTCCGGGACCCGGAGGGACACCTCGCATTCTCGGTGAGAAACGAAGTGACTTTTTACTACGGGTTAATTTTGACTAGTGAATAAACTTTCCGAATCGGGTTAACCGAGACACTAACTGGCGCTGATTCCGCCTCTCGACAATTGACGAGCGGATTCTCGCTTTCGTAGCTCTGCGGCTCCATTCGCGTTGCATCGCTTTTTTTTTATGTATGGATATGGAAATTATTTATGAGTATATACGAAAGTTAATTACATTAATAATATCTGGAACGAATTTTATTAATTTTTCCCGTGTTGTTTTGCAGATATTTAATTTTTAATGTATAAAATGCTTCTGATACAATGCTTCTGTTACAAATAAATATAAAGCTTTATCCTGTAGATGTTTCCTCTTAAATTGAGATCTTTGTATATAAAAGAAAGTTAAAAATTATTCAATTACAAAGTAAATACTTAAGTTGATAAAGTTTCATTTAAATTAAGATGAAACTATCCAAGTTGAAAGAAATTAATATTTTTCAATGAACAAGAATATTTATTAAATAGATAATGACGTGGCAACGTTATACTATGATTATCAATTAATTTTATAATACATTAATTTCACACATTATTATTACTTTTATTATACATTATTATTCATAATTTGAATAATTATTTTTCTGAAGTTAAAACAATTTTGAAACAATTAAATTCAAAATCGTCCATCGGACATTGTATAATAAATAAATAATATATATCATATACATTATCTTTTTATTTATAGTTATTTGTCGTTATTATGAGAGCAAGAAGAAGGACATATGCTTAATCAAACTTATCATTTTCTCTTTTTTTTAATATTTTTTAATGTCAAACATGCCTATGCACATTGCACTGTTTGCACTAAATACGTAAATGCAATGTTGCAAAATTTAACACAAACTATAAAGCAATTGTATACAGAAAAAGGTTCCTTTAGGTTTAATAAACAGTTTTGTTGGACTGTTCCAAAATATATATTTCTTTATTTTTAACCTTTTCAGGGGCGGTGGGAAGTATACTTTCCACTTCATTTTTTTCAATTTTTACGATATAACTGAGGTCTGTTACATCGTATAATCGTGAAATAAACTGTTCTATACTTTTTTATGTTAATGATAGAACTATGCATTACTATACGAGTTTTGCAATTGTTATCAAACAATGACGAAAAATGCTCCTTTCTCACGATAAATTCGTTGTAGAAGTCTCTTGAATGTCAATAAATAAACTTCCAGACCATAATTTTAGATTCTAGAGATGACGAACTAAGTCATATTAAGTTGAAGTTGCAGAAAGTACATTGTTACTATTTTGTATTCAACAAAATATGTTGCAAAAATGCTATTTTCACCATATGAAATTGATCGTCACTTAATTTATAAATCAGTTATATATAGAATTTCGTACTTAATGGTTATTTGGGTTGCTGAGTATGAAAATGGCCTGAAAAATGTAAAATTCAAAATGGCGGCTACAAAATATGAAATAAAATTTTTTCAAGAATATAATTCCGGGAATTTTTTTATCGGAAACTATGCATTTTAACGAAAAATAAAAAAAAACTTTTTTTTATTACAAATTTTGTGAAGAATATGGCTATATTTTTTAAATTAAATTTTTATGTTCGCCATATCAAATCCGCCATTTTTAATTTTTAAATTTTGACCTCGGATTCAATTTTAATGTGATCTAAAACATACAGCTGCGACAAGATCTATCCAACATAATTGTTAGAAAAAATGTGTCCCATAAAGAGTTAATAAATTTTATTAAATCTAAGAAAGATGTATAAAATATAATTAAAAACAAAGAAATATATATTTTGGAATAATCAAACAAAACCGTTTATTAAAACTAAAGAAATTTTTCTCTCTGTATATTTTAAATAATAAATACAAATACGAAATTTATACATGATAAAAAAAATTCATTTATACATTTTTAATTCTAATTGTATTTAATTTATCATTTTTTAAGATATAATATTAAATACATATCCTATTCATATTTTGTTGTGCAACTACTCTCTTACATTAAAAAAAACGTCTTATTTTATTTTGATATTTTAAAAATATTTAATAACATAAAATAAATAAAGATTATATATAATAACATTAGTAAAATTAAATACTATTGATAACATTTTTTATGTTATTATTTTAATGGTTTAATCAGTTTAAAATATATGACTAACAATAAATAGTGCTAGAATCTCCTTAAAAACGAATTAAGCTCGTTTGCACTAATGTAAATTAACTTTAATCTTTCAGTTTACATCATTTAACTTCTTAAAGATTAGTAAAGCGATTAAAAAAACAAATTAAAGTTTAAACTACATTGGTGCAACTGGACCTAAAAAGGTTAGTAAAGAAATCAAGTTTTACTCACTTTGTGACTGAGATCCATGACATCCTCCAAAGATACGTCACTGTACACATCATCTGCAGCGTCGTAATTCGACCCCATTCCCGAACTGTTAAAGCTACCACTGCGATAAAGTTGACTGCAAATAATTACGCGTATCAAAGAATTCTTTTAGTGTATTCCATGAAAGAATCATTAACTTCAAAAGCAAAATTGCTCTTAAACGAAATATTAATAATAAATTGAATATTAGATCGATACGTAAATATAAAAATTGCTCTCTCGCGCGATAATTCAGATAGTTATTTCAAAAAAGTTACGCACAATAAAAGCGTGTAGGAAGAAGGAGATAGATACCTCTATTAAAAAATAATTAATTACCGGTGATTATTAAGCGAATATGATTTGTGAAAGTTTCCCCAATTAAAAGTTATTTGTGAAAGTTCTGCCAATTAAAAGGTAAGTTTTCTAGTTCATATTAAAAACGACAGACAAAAAGTTATTTTTTTCAATCGCGCAAACATTTCTTTGAAACGACGATACGTTGCTTTTCTCTCCGACACGTACGTAATTATCGAACGTTCCCTCCTCTCTCCCGTGCCCGGTATTTTGACGAACGGACAAGACACGTATATACGGTCGGAAGCAGCGAGACAAGTAGCGTGGAAGGAAACGCGAATATCGAAGTGAATCGCGGAACATGAGTAACGTAACACAGAAGCACGCCCACGCTTTAGAAAGTCCGTCGATTCGAGTTCCGTGAAAGGAGTGGACTTCAAGAATTATTAGCCTTGATGCAGAGGCATCGTCCTACGGCCGGTAAAACTCTTTTGTCCGAGATATTCATTTCCTCTTGCACGCGTGGGTAAATCGAGAAAAAAAAAAGCGCAGGAGAAGATAGCGGAAAGAAGATCACGGAAACGACCATAAAAACGCCGGTGTCAATTCGAAAAGCCGATGATTTATAATGATGAAACATGCGCGTAATATATTTTCTTACCTCGCTAAGGCGTTGGTGCTGAGTCTCTTTCTCGTCGAACTGAAAGCATAAGCACACAAAAATATTTTCCTTAGCATTCATATACATTTATGTTTCATTACAAGATACTTATTTATAGATTACTCTCTTTCGAGTTTCGCAAGTTACATTGCGTTGCTACCCGTGTTGATCACGCGGTGCCAAATTTCACGGCCAAATGTAGCTTTGATCACACGCCAAATTCATGGCTGCTAAAAAGGGATCCACGAGTGTAACCGCGGTAAATAGATATATGCACATGTACAGATACATCGATACATCATCTGTCTTGCTAAATAATAATTTGTTCATTATCAAATTTAACAGAGTATTATATGACATCATAAATTATACATGCGTGGACAGTTTGTACATTATATGTATATTATAAATCTAGATTTTTATATATTTATAGATATCTGAATAAGATTCATTTAATTTATCTTTTAAAACGGTAATTTTTGGTAAAAATTTTTTAATAGAATTTTTTAAAATAAAGTTTAAAACACTATAAAAATGAAGCTTTGTATATTCTACTTTTACAAACTCTATTTTTTTAGTTCTATTTTAAAATGTCTCTTACAATATATAGTTAATAAAAAAAAAAATTTAATGTAAAATTTTTTAAATTCGATTTTTAAAAACTGTATTTCAAAAATATTAAATTTTTTAATGAAAACTACGTTTAGTCAAGGAATAAAATGTTGAGTCATAAAAAGAATGTTTTTCTGATATTTATAATCTAAACCGAATAAGATTGTTTTTATTTTATTTTCTAAAAATAAAATTATTAAATTATAAAAAATATAATTTTTTAATATATAATTTCCAAAAATACAATTTTTTAAAACTCAACAAACACAGTTGAAAAACTTTGTTTACAGAATTTTTTAAATTAGAGCTTTTTAAAAACTTGATTCAATAATTTTATTTTTGAAAACTCTATTAAAAAAAAATTATTATTAATATATGTAATATTTTAAATTTTATATTTCATAAAAATAAAGAAATGAGCTTCAGCCCGAATGTGTATATCAGAAAAGTATCTTCCTTGTAACTTAATATCTTATACGATTCCAGTGTTTTGAACAAATTAAAATTATAGAATCAACATATTTCTACTATTAAGCAAGTACTAACGAAAGTAATTGAACTATTCTCTCGGTTTTGATGTTTCAGATGCGATTAACAAGTGACGAGAACGCTAGTTTCTTTGAGAAACACGACGTTCCGCATGGACTCACTTCCGTCATTCTGCTAGATAGATGATCAGAGATATGGGTGCTTTTCAAGAAATTTAACAGGTCTCTTATCTTGGTCGTTGCATTAACGATGTTATTTAACATCGTCAGTCAGTCGCTTTCCCACGAGGTTCTTTTCGCACGCCGCGAGACGCGGCACGGCGGAATTATCATTATCTCGTACGTCGTTGCGCTTCTTGCGAGCGAAGGCGGAAATTCTCTCTTTCTATCTTGAACGCGAAATTACCGCACGCATATGTGCCGCGTGTGCAACGTAAACAAGACGCAACGCTTGTTATTAGTGTGTTCTTTCGAAAAAATAAAATCGAAAAATGATTTAGAAAAATACAGGAAACAAATATCGAAATCTTAAAATTGTCAAAGTAGAAGATAAATAGAACCAATGCAAAAAAACAAAAATACAGCATAAGAAAGTAAAATCATTCTTGTCTTCAAAACTACCGAGAATTCTTTTCTGAATTAAGACTACTCATTACAGACAACGTATGCTTTTTTCTTACCAGGGGGGTGTTCTCCGCAACGAAGTACGCAGCCAGGAATGTCTTCCAACGGTGGAGTTCGGACTCCTCGGATTTCTACAAAGTCAGAGAACACAATATAACGATAATTGTGAGTGGACACGCTTCCTGCAGAGTCGGCAGAAATTTTTCCGCGCTATAAACGAGTTCGCGATTTAAAGAGGAATTTATTTCGTTTGGTAATCGGCGTAACAAAACTGAATTTTGAATACTTTCTATATAAATTTTCTTTTTGAATTGAAGCTTAAAATCATAGTTGTAGAATAACATGGACCTTAAAGAAATTTTAAAAACACCATACTTTTAGTAAAATTTAATCAAATTTTAGTAAGTTGGATTAAAAGGCTATAGAACTGTGATAAATTAAAAGATAAGATATTTTTTAATCTTATATAAAACTTTTATTATATTTACAAAGATAAATAATGTTTTCTGCTTGAAAAATATGTATTGTTATATATTAAAAAAGTAAGTATGAAAAATGAAAATAAAAATAGGAAAATAAATTAATAATAACGTTCTCTAGATACATCTACATGGCAGTCATAATTCACTTTCAATAAATTATTTGAAAATATATAGTACCTATCTAAAAAAATTCTTTTTTTACATTTATCACTTTCGTATCATAAAGAAAAGTTTAAAAAATTTCATTTTTTACCAATTGTACACATTTCAATTAAAAATTTGCATTTTTTGAATTTTTTTCCTGTTTTGTTGTGATTAAAAAAAATAAAAACCTAAAAAGATCTTAATGATTTGATAATCCTTATTAAAAATATTGTTTTAAAATTTTAAATTAATCAAATAAGTCATGTTTGAATTTTGTTATTGTGGCTATTATTTTGGAAAATGTTTAAAAAAAATATATTCAAAATTAAAGTTTAACAAGACTTTTTCAGTATAATTTTGCAATAATTTTTAAAATTATTACATGATAAAAAATATCCTATTTATCCTAATTATTTTATTTGCTCTGATCCTGTAAAACTTTTTAAATTGTAATAACATTCTACCAAACTATTTCATAATCTAATAAAAAAGTTTAATAAAAATAAAAAGTTACAAAGTACACAAGTTTATGAAATTTTACTAAATTTTACTAAAAGTATAGTAAAATTTTTTGAAGTTTATGATTCATTATTATCATGATTCATTATTATCATTATCAACTTGAGGATAAAAATTAATTCTATATAAGATACTATTTTTCTTTTGCTCACGCGGATGTTAGAGTCTGTGAGACCCTGTCGAATATAATAATATGCAATTTCTAATGTAACTGTCATTAATTCGTAAAACTTTATTTTCCATGACAATTTCGAATATTTTCCATGACAATATAGAATAGGAACATACCATTAAAAGTTGTATTTTATTAGCTACATTGTATTATGTAAGATAATTGTTAAAAAACTTTTTTCTATAATTTGGTGAAACGTACAAATTTTTAACAGGGTCACACACCCATCACTGATGACCTAGGGTTAAAATAAAATTCTCCCCGTACATATTTATTAAAGATTTTAATTTTTTATTAAAACATTTTCATTAAATCTCAGACAAAAATTGTTTTTGAAACATATTGGAAATACCTATGATTCATTGGAATTTTAGTTTTTGATATTAAGAGGATGTTAAACAGCCCGTTAAACTTGATCGAGGTCGATAATGTAAAGTCATTTATTTATTCTTGTTTATAAAAATATTTGCTTTAAAATACAAGTTATGTAGCTTGTACGTACAAATGAATGGTACACCGCAGTTCGTAATAGACTGAGGAATAAGACTATATTCGTCAAATTACGATTACAAGCCGTAAAAAAAGTTATTTATTAGATCAAATTATGTTCATTTAAGCGCTTTTACAGAGAAATCTATAGTGAAAGCGCTTAATTGAACAAAATTTGATCCAACAAATAACTTTTTTTTACAGCTAGTAATCGTAATTTGACGAATATAGTCTTATTCCTCAATCTATTACGAACTGCGGTGTACCATTCATTTGTACGTATAAGCTACATAACTTGTATTTTGAATATTTTTATGAACAAATAAACTTAAAATTTTTTTTTGTATTTTTGGTCTTAATCTAATCGTCCTCGGGTTTATTTGTGTACGTACTTTAAACGTGTAAAAGGATTTTCAATTCTGTAAATTCAATTCAAAATTAAATGGTTGAACAGAATGTCGGTAAAACAGACGACTTTAGGATCCCCTTAAACGTGTTAATTAAATTTTATATAATATTTACACGTGATCAAACATACCGGGAACAAAACTGATGTAAACAAATGCCTTTTCATCTCGTATAATGAGCAGCCTTTTTCCTTGTATTGTATTATGCATTTTAAAATAGCAGTAGATATAAAACTTGCACGTACGTCAATAAAAAAAAAGTTTTACTTACATTATGGTACATTAAAGGTCGCACATTAACGTATTGGTTTTTACGCAAAAAAGTGTGCCACGATTAACAGAAAATAACGTCACTATCGAGAATACTTCGGCGAAACACATTGGTACAGAAGAGCGACTCTTAAAAATACATTTCCATTATTATGTAATCTGTGTGACTTGCGTATACAGACGGCAAGTCAGTCCAGTCGGTATTGTTCCAGCGTGATAGACATTGTATGCAGCGCGTTGTTCTTACGTAAACTCATCCAGCATAAAAATGCATAGGCACATACGTTCTTCAGATTATACTGCATTTTAACATTTTAGCATTTGCGCCACATATATTCAGCTTCGGAAATAAACCGCTATATTCCGCGACTGATGTTACGTATCGAGCGAATAACGGCAGGAAGCAATTGACATAATAGAAGGCTCAGTTCGCTTTTGCACTTTTCTTGCTTAGTTCAGAATTATGAAGCGATTTCGAATGCAATGCTCTCTATCGTTTAAAAAACAATTTCCGATATTATTTATTGTAAAATACGAAATTGTCTATATGTCCTATATTGTCCTAAAATCGTCTATATTTTTGTTTCGCATTTTAATCTTATAAAGATTCTAAAAAAAACGTTAAATCTTCAGATTTGATAAATTTTATAAATTTTCTTCAAAAATTATAAAATAAAAAATTTTTGAGTACTTTAAAATTTACATATATAAAGAATTCTGAAGTGTTTTTTAACTCCTATGAAAATCTGAACAATTTTCTAAAGAGTTATAGAATTATGGAAATTCTAAAAAACTTTATGAAGATTCTTAACAATAAAAATTTTCATTAGACAGTAACTTGAAGTCAAGAATAATGTTGAAGGAAAATCGAAGTTTCAAACACAATCTTTCCTTTTTACATAACCAAATATTATAATACTTCCAAAAAATTTACAAATTTTGAAAATAATTTTCTTTAAATTTCATAATCTTTATGATTAGATATTTTTTTGTATTAAATAACTTACATAAAAATAAATTAGTGTCAATTAATTTTCACTCTCTAAATCTTAATCAGTGGATATTCACTGATTCGCAGTGGCATACTTATAACTGTAATAATCAATGAGTATTCACTGTCTTTCAGTAATTTTCACTTCAAAATTAGTATACATATAGTCACTGAAAGATCAATGTATTTATTTCACTGATTGATAATCAGTAAATTATTATAAGTATATCACTGAAAGTCAGTGTATTTCCACTGATTTTGTCAAATTTTCACTGATTGTGATTTAGAGAGTAATTAATTTGATTTCATTTATCATCGATTTATTTATAAATCAGATTGTATTGTGTATATTCTTTTTTCTTTCTTAAAATTTTGATTTTATTTGAAAATTTATTTTATACAAATTTTTTTAATTTCAATTAAATTTATTTAAATTTGTAAATTTAAGCAGTGAATTTTGGAATACAGTTCATATAATAAATGTTAAAGTAGTAGAATAAAAAAAGAAAAAAAGAGTCTAAATTTTTTATATTTGTAAATTTTAAAATATTCTAAGATTTCTTCCTTTATCATTTCCAAAGAAAATTTATACGATCTGTATACGGGAGAGTTGCCAAATACGTATCACTTAAATTATTTTTGGTTATATTTATCATTTGGTATCATTTAGTATCATTTGGGATCCAAATAAATGTTAAGAATTGTAGTTTTAAAATATCCATTATTATATGTTAAATTTTTCACTAATAACTAGTTAAAAAACTGATTGCCTAAATTGTATGTCTTTAAAAAATATTAAATTTATAAATAAAAATAATTAAAAATATAAGAATAAAAAAAATCATTAACTAATGCATATTTATTTATAATTTATTAAATAAAAGATATTTAAAAATTTAGCACGACTCGACGGTCCTCTTATTGATATTTGATATAAAATAAAAAATAATATAATATTGATTATGTCATGTACTCTAAAAATAAGAGCACATAAAGATAATATATAAACATTGTGTTCCTAAATCATATCGGTACAATATAGGAATCCTTATAGCGATACGATTTAAGAAACTTAATAGATTTTATTTAAAAAAAATTAAATCTTTACAATAATTGTAAATATATATGTGTTATAAATGTAAAATATTTTACAATAAACCTTCTTTTAGTAAAATATAAAAATTTAGTATAAAATTGCATGATTACATTATTATATAAATTATTCAAAATTTTACATCAGTTGTACCTGATTTTCTAAAATTCTGCATGGCATGCACAAAACAAAATGTGAACTTTTTATCTAATATTTCTCATTTACTTTACGTTTTGGTTACTAAATGTTCCATATATTAAATAAAATTATAAAATATTGAAAAAAAACGATTTAGATCACTGGTATTTTCTTTTCAGAAATCTTCATATGTAAAAAATTAAAAAATATATATAAAAAATATTATATATACATATATACAATATATATATCTTTTTATAATTATAAAATTATTGGTTAAATTATAGTACTAAAAATGCTGTAAAACTTTCAAAGGTGCCTGATGATGCCCCACAACTACTACAGTTTTGAGGATAAATTTTAAGAGAAAATTATCTCCATAAACTAAAAAAATATTCTTATACAAAGAATTGAATACATAACAGATAGTTTATCTCGTCGCGACGTAATCTCGAGCCATGGTACTTAACTTCCATGAGCGAATACTGCATCGGGCTCACCTGTGCGAGTTGGTACCAGTCGGCGAGGGCGCGGAACTGCTGCCGCCCGGTGACTCCGGCCCGTCGTCCACCAAGTCGCCCTCGACGGAGCCAAAGCCTTCGTAGCTCTCCTCCTCGTCGTGACAGCCGATCTTGATCGCGTTGGCGGCGCCGGCGGACGTGGCGGTCTGGTGATGTTCATCCGGGCTCGCGGAGTACCGTCCCGAGTCCGTGAGGGTCGAGCTGACGAGATTGTGCAGGTCGACCGACATCGAGAGCGAGGGCGGCCCGCTCGGGTTCCACTCTTGAGGGCCGACCACGCCGCCGCCGTCGCCGTTCGCCGCGCGGCCCTCGTCCTCGCGCGGCACGTTCCCCGTGCCGCCGTCGGCCGCCACGCCGCCGTTGCCGTTAACGGTGGACGTGACGTTCACGCTACACGTGCGGGAGCTCACCATCCTTGGTCCCCGTGGTGGCCGCCAGCCACGTCGTAGGGTCCGCGCGACGCGACGACGTGGTGCACACGCCGACGGAGGACGCTCTCATTCGCCGACGTCGCCGTGATTGTCGCCTGTGACGACCCGTTGCTGAAACACCACGTCCGTGAGTCAGACCCGAGGTATGCCAGGAGCGCGTCCGCCTCGAGAGTAACCAGCGGTGTGGTAGACGAGAGAGAAAGGGAGAGACGCGCGGAGTTGAGTTGAGTCGTTGCCCGTGAGAACCTCTTTCCCTCTCTCTCTCCCCCCCTCGTCCTCTTCCACCTCTCCCTTTTCTCTCTTATTCTCCGACCGAGAAGTCGGGGTCGAGGTAAACTTGTATTATATGTACGCGACATTTTCACATATATGATTTAAGTCGGTCTCGAGGAAGAGAACACATCGCCACCTTTTGTTCGAGATAATGAGTGATCGCAGAAGCGAGAGACGTGCATTCCGACGACGCCGAGTTTGGATGAGCGCAAGTTCTTATCCTGCGCTCATTGTATTAATCACGTTACGTCAGTTCCTGGCGAGATTGTACAACACAAAAGCAACATATATAATATTCCACAGCGTCGATTCTATGTTAACGAGATAAATACAGCCGTGTGGAACGGTACGATAACGAGATCTCTCGGCGAATTTCGCGTTTAAACAATTGAACGACGTACAAAATTTGATTCAAAATTAAGATACTGCAGAGAGATGAAGTAAAAATCCGAAAATCGTCTCCAAATTTTATATTTTGTATAACTTACCTACTGTTAGAAATTAAATTATCAAATGTTTTTTAATTACGTGAAGAGAATTTTCTTTTAGAATCCTCAAAACCATGATGCCATGGGACAACATGATGGATTTCTAAGAATTTTACTACTTATTTTGTAAAATTTTAGTACAATTTAAATAATTTTATATAACAATTTTATATAATAAATTCGTTTTGTTTAAAAGTTAAAACTTTATTAAAATTATATTAATTTCTGTTACATTATTATACATTTTCTTAATCTCTTCTAAAATGTACTAAAAGAATAAAACAATTGCAATTACTGTAACTTAATTATAATTTATAATCATTTTACTAACATTTTGTTGCTTTAATTGCGCAAATTGTAACTATTAATTATTATTACTATGCAAATGTGTGATAAGTTTAAAAAATGTTATATTCAATTGCACTTATTACATAGAATGTATGTTTATCTTACTTTCATTATCTACATTTTGATAATTTACTATTTTCATTTATTTGAAATTATCATAATTTAGAGTAAATTTTTTCCTAGTTGATAGGACTTAAACATAAGGTTGTTATTAGAGGATCAATGTCCAATACTGACATATCATTTTATTCTCTAATATTTCTTAAATAACAAAAGCTAAAAATAAAACTTTAAAAACATAAACAAAAAAGTGTCTTTTATCAGATAGTATAGCAATTTTTATACTACTCTTTTTTGTAATAGAGGAGAGAAGGCGGTTGTAGACTAGATGTGGGGTTATAGAATTTACAATATTTCGTATACTTTATTGTATTGAATTTTAGGGATAACCGTCTATCTTACTTCCTTACATACAGCTTAGACGTTATAACATGACCATGCAATGGTCATGAATGTTTATTACGTTGTCATAAAAGCTGCATTTGAATATTGCAAGAAGCCGAAAGTTTTATAGGTGTGTATTCTTTACGTCATTTTGAGAAATATATAGGGTGCACGGAGAGAATTTTCTTTTAAAATTTACCCTAAAAAATCTGGTAATTGTGGGATAATGTGTGACCTCAAGAAATTTTACTGTACTTTTTAGTAAAATTTACTATACTTTCAATAAATTTTACTAAAGGTATAGTAAATTTTACTAAAAAGTATTGTAAAATTCCTCGAGGTCACACATTTACTAAATTTTGAAAGTAAATTTTAAGAGACAATTCTCTCCGTGTATTAATCTTTTAACTTTAGTGTAACTTAATGGGCTTGAATATAGCCTTCAAATGACGTAATTTAATGTTTGACGTAATGTGTATATGCATTTGACGTGTAAAGTTATATTGCCTGCGTTCGGGGTTATGAACCACTGACGAGTGTCGCAAGTCCGAATTCCACAATCTCTTCACACGTAATATTTTTTACAATATTTTTACGATACTTTTACGATGTGGCTAATATTGTTTGTTATAATACTTTTGTCGTACTTCTACGCAAAGAGCCAAAGATTTTTTACTATTTTTGATCACTTTTCTGTGATGCTATGTAAAAGATACTGGTTTTGACATTGATGTACAAAAACCCATTAAAAAGCGTTAATCTTTAGTTTTGAGAAATAAAAGTGATTTTGAAAATATTTATTGGTAATATGCTAAATCTTTTTATAAGTTCCATAACCGCAATCTTTTTCCTTCTTCAGTAAATCGTTAATTATGTTCGTTATGTATATCCGAAGAACTTCTGCTTATAATATGATTGTTTAAACTTTATGGGTAACAAATTTGTACTGCCAAGAATTATATCACATAAATATTTACCAATAAATATTTTATTTAAATAAAACAAAAGTTGCATCACTTTGAAAATTGCCTAAAAATTCGGTCAAAATTTTTGTCTCGTTTTTTTTGCACCAATATAAATTATATGGATGTTATTTCTTTAATTGTTTAAGCGGATCATGTTTTTATCAATATTAATAAAGTGCAATGTTTTTTTTTTATAAAGAGGTGCTTTAGAAGGCCTTTGCCAATTGGTAATTTTCTTCTTATAGTAGTAATTATAATGTTATGCTCCTAATCATAATTATTTTAATTTTATTATACAATTATGGTCACAAATATTAAGTGTTTTTCTCTCAGTCACTGTTGTTTTACAACTACTATGATTTTTTAGAATGAATTCTAAGAAAGAATGTCGCGTGTAGCTCCGTGTGAAAGCGACGGACTCATAAGTCGTTTCTTGACAGGTTGCGAATTCAAAACCACCCATCCGCACTTATACGGATAATTATATACTATATACTTATACGAATTTTTAAGTTCGTAATCTTTCACGGGAGTCATACAGAGATTTTTTCAGATCTAGGTAACATATATGGATTGATATCCCACCTCTCTCATTATTACTATTATATACTCATTATTACTATTATAAGTAAATAATAACAGAAAATTTTCCAATTTTAGTAAAATTAAGTAATATTTAATCAAACTTTTATATTATATATTAGTTACTTTAAAATAGTTTAATTAAATTTTAATATTAAATTTTATTAAAATTCCTTTAACAATAATGTGACAACTGAAAACGTTGGGTTTAACACGAAAAGAGGTTTGATGTTACCATACATAAAAGGTATCAGTGATGATAATAATCACCATTTGAAAAAAATTTGAATTAATATACTTTTACTGTCCAAAAAACTAGACACTGTCATAAAAAAGAGCAAGGATAAAATAAACATATCTAAGAGAGCCGATGTTGTCTACCGTTTGAAGTGTAATGGTGTAATGCATCCTACATTGGCCAAAACGTCAATTAGAGATACGCATTAAAGAACACAGAAACGACATAAAAAAGAATGAAAGTGAACATTCGCAGTAGAATTAGCAGACACGAAATTACAAAAAACCATAACTTTGATTGGCAATCTTCGCAAGTATTACATTGTGAGAAAAGCAGAAGAAAAAGGGAGATCGCTATATAATAGCGCTATATAATAGAATAATCAAGGCTGCTTAATGTTTACTTTCTATACATATCTAATTAAACCTATGTTTTGATCTTCAATCCATTTGCTACCTTCGTGCATGTTTGACATGATTTTAGTCATTTTTTAACATATTGTATTACTTGATCACATTTTAATTTATAATTTATTCATTGACTTTTGATATGTAAGTTTACATTTGTTTTGTGTTACATTTATATATTCTTGACTGTTTTACACTTAAAAAATTTATTTTATTGTTTAACTTACATAAAATTCACTTCTATTGTAGAACATTGCTTTATATTTCGTTGGCCCGAACTTATTAAGCGGTTATGTTGTTTAATGTGCAATTTGTAATGAAAACCTGAAGGGATCTCAATCGAAATATTGTTTTTCTGATAAACAAAATTTGCCAGATTATCGACTAATTAACACTGTTCATTATTACTGGCGACTATAAGTTTACCTTATTTATTGTTGTTTATTAAAATTATATTTAGTAAAATTCTTGTTAATTTATTCTTTAACTCCATGTTGTCCCATTGATTCTATCATGATTTTAAAAATAAAAATTCTAAGAGAAAATTCTCTCTACGCTACAAATTTCCCATTCAAAATTAACACAATCCCCATGGATTACAGAAAATGCAAGACCCCGCCGATCGTTCGTGAATTTATGCAAAGGAATCTCGCTGGCCCCCTTTTCCTTCGGCTTTATCTTGCACAACGCTGACATCAACTTAGTAAGCGGCTCGCGATCATTATGCTAATGACATAAATACAGACATCGCCTGCCTAGGTACGGAATGACGGCGAGATCTATATCTTCCAGTTTTATTAAACGTATGTGCATATTCAAAGTACGCAGAAGTGCGGGAAAAGCGCGTGAGAACTGGCGGATAAGTCACGGTACAATGAATACCGAATCCGCGAGAATCGAAGGAGAGAAGGAGACTCGCCCAACGATGAATTATTTACGATACACACGAAGTTATGTAGTTGAGAACTGTTTAGCCTTATCTCTTTATCTCCCCGCGTTCCCCCCCACGTGATTCACGGTTTTCATTGAGCCCTCAGGAGTCCCTTCGTGGGCTTTTAGCTTCCGTGCGCGCCGAGGGGATTTTTCAGACAGGTACATGGCACACGCGCGTCGAATCTTGGACGCGTTGAAATGTAAATAGTACCTTATCGGACTTATCGAGAAATCTGCATACATCGCCGTTTGTTCTGTTTCGAGACCTGTTACTCAAGTGGTAGAAAAGGCGGTTCTTACCGCTTAACGTGAAACTCCGCTGTTGAATCAGCGCGACGCGAAAGCATAAAGAATAGACTTTGTTAAATAAAATGACAATAAGCGATGATTAAAGATCGAGCATACAGAATCGTCTACAGGCAACTTTGACTAATCAGGTTTAATAATAGATCCTTTTATTGACTCAAAGAATTTCGCTTCTTAAGATAAAGAGATATCGGTCGTTTTTAAATTACGAAAATGGTATTTTTAGAAAATTGATAGTCTGTGTGAGACAAGCATTCGAAAGATAAAATCTTTTTCTTTACTTAAAACAAGGTTTTGTTCTCTTGAAAATTTATATCATATTTAGACAAAAATAATGTTATATTAAAAATTACATATTAATCAGATATAATATAAATAAAGGAACATATAAGCTAAGCTGTTCTTTTTGTGCTAATTTACAATAATTGTTACAAACTAGAAAACCAGAAAAATTAGGTTAGTTTATACACGCAAAAAAGAAATATCTTGTTTTGAGAATACCTTTCGAAATATTAAATATTAAAATAAAATTACAATTAATAACATTAAACAAAACATGTTTGTATAGTTTTATAATAAGAAAAATATATTTTTATTATTTGATAATAATTTTCATGACTTTAGAGGAAAATATATCGATTAAAAAATAGTATGTTCAAATAAAAAATTGAATTTTTTAAATATTATTATCATTATTAAAAAAACAATCGTATTGTACATTTTAGCTATTATAATAGAGAAAAAAAATGGTATTATAGTTTTTGTATCATGATCACTCGTAATATCTTCATTATTAGATGAGGAATTTCAGTGATTATTCATAGAATCATTTGTTTAATAGTTCGCAGTTATATATAACTAATACAACAAAACACTGTATGTACACTTGAATATTTTTTGTTTGTTCCTAACATTTTATTCGATCGTACAAATTTCGAATTAGACAAAATTGAATAATAGTGTGAAATTTTGCTAATGTATTCTCTTAAGCGTGCTGACGTCTCTATAATATAATATAAGTTTCTTTTTCAAAGTTCTTATATTCAAATAATTACTCGAAAAGTTGATTGTAGTGTTACTGCTGATCTATATACATATAGTTTACATGTATTATAAATTTTTAAAGTTACTGTACAAAATGTTATTGGGAAGCCATAAACCAGCTTCTCCTCTATCAGAAATCAAAATATAGATATTATTATATTTTGCTGAAATTAGAACTATCAAATTCTTTAAAAAAGATTTTATATTATTTCTTATAAAACAATGACTACATGTAAAATAGTTTTGATTTTATACTAACTTTTTTTCTGTGTATGCTCAGAATTTTTTTGTTATAGCTTTTGAAATATCCTTTTTTAATTTTAGATGTTGATATCGAATAAAATATATTAAAAGACATGAGGTTAAATGTAAGGAAAGTGCAGCGATAATAACAGTCTTTCGCATAAATTCTGCTCGAGGGAAAGTTAAGTGTACCTCTACCAAAGAAGTTGTCATTAAAACCGCGGTTCAGGAGCAATCTGTGGAACGTTAAACTTCCAACATGCGCTCTGACAACGGGATAGCAGTACAGATGTAATAGTGACATCGATAGATCATTTTATCGGTCGAACGGTACCATTCATGCACGTGACTCATGTGATGCTATGTGTCGCGTGTGCCGTATAAGCTGGCTGTCAAGTTCGAAAGAGCTTTTAACGTGCGTATAATCGTGTTATCGTAATACGATAACTGTTAAGTGGAACACTATTCCTCCTTCTGTCTCTCTTTATTTTGTCTATATTTATCGTTGTCACGGAAAATAGCATGTTACACCTAAAGAAAAAAAATTACCATGCTTATTATTCGGGAGATCGAATTTAAATTTAGCGCGTCTTCGAAATATTCTAGCGAAAAAAGAATAAGAAATCATATCAGAAATATTAAATTAATAGAAAAATAATATTCAGTGTATCAAAATCCGCTGTAGACCGAAGAGGCAATTTTCATTTTATCTTTATTTTTAAAACGTTTATTAGTCAAACAGTTAACTTACTATTATTGTGGAAATTATATTATTTTTATAGATTAAAAAATAATCTGATAATAATAATCGAACTTAAGGAAGATAATCGAGAAGATCGAGTGCAGTTATCTCACAAAAGTTATTATTTAAAATAGCGTAATAAAATTTCAAAGCTTTAGTGAGTGGCGAGACAAGGAAAGATGACGCCCGCAGTGGTTCACTTCTTCCTTATCCTTTATGCCTTCTTTACTATTAGTAATCATTAATAGACTAATTATCAGATAGCTTTTTCAATTCATTTTAAAAATGTACTTACATACTTGTCTATTACAAGCAATAGAATTTTTCGTTACAACTAGAAATTTATTCCTACTGTAGCAAAAAAAGATTTTATTTGTCATGAAAATTTTATCACTTGAATTGCTTTTCTTTTGTCTTTTTCTCGAGCAACCGAAATAGTTTTATAGCTTACAATTTTTTGTCTTCCGTATGAACCAATTTTTAATTCAAAACTTTTTATTTGTAAAGAGGAAATATTGTACTGCTAAATTGGCGCCTTTGCTGATGTGGCGCCTGAGGCAAATAGCACACGAAGCAATTCGATCCTCTTACTCCTTCCTTTACTACGCTACTGAAACTGGTCGCGAAAAAGAAATAACGCAGCGAGTTTTTGCATTACAATGGATTGGAAATCGAAATCGAATCAAGGAGATTCTTGCATAATGTACAACACAGGTATTTTATGGTATAGTATTTTATACGTTTTCTATTATACATATATAACGAGTTATTGACTAAGAACTGCTCATCAATAACTATGCGCTCGTTTTTTAAATATTATTTAAATTGTTTGTACACGGAGAAAGTTTTCTCTCAGAATAAAAACAAATTTATAATTTAATCAAACTTCCAGTTTGTGGAACAGGTGTTTTAAGATTTTATTAAGCTATTTAAAATAATCCTTTAGTGAAATAATTCCATGATTAATTTCAATCAATCTTCGATCTTTCCAATTAAGTTTTCATCAAATTTTCTTTACATTTTACTAAAAATGTAGTGAAATTCTTCAAAATTCAAGTTATTTCCTGTCTACTATGACTTTGAAGGTAAATTCTATTTATGTATTTATACAACAGGTGGCTCGCAAACTTCTAATTAACGTCAGACACAAAAATAAGTTCGTTGTGAACTTAATATTAAAATTGTTACGCCATTTTGCAACGTCAAATTTTACATTTTACATTTTAAATTTAGCTTGCGAAAAGTTTAGCAAAAGTTTGTATTTGCTCACATATTGTCTACAGTCTCCAAACCAAACTAAATATCTTCAACTCAAATATAAAAACAGTCCTTCTATACGAAATTTGGAACACCACAACGGACACTAAAAAGAAATTTCAAGTGTTTATTGACAAATTCCTTAGAAGAATCTTGAATATTATATACGTAATCCTTTGTGACAACCAAGATCGCTAAGAAAAAATTAAAAAAACGAAGATTGCGGAGAAAGGTAAGAAATTGAGCACGTATTTAGGAAAGAAAACGAAAACATTACCGGACAATTAGAATGGATTAGAATGAAATCAGAAGACATAAAGATAGATTACCAAAATTGACTGAAAAAGGACTGTTTCGAATGATATAGAATAGAGCCGAAAAATCGTAAAACAAACAAACAAAACATTTCGCATAAAGACATAACCAAATAATCTAACTTTGCCGTAATCTTGTGCTACAATTAAAAAAAATTATATATAAGCTTTTGAGTGTAGAGACACTTCGACCAAGTTTCGATTAACTGAATCGTCGATTAAAGAATTGCCAACAATATGACAAAATAATTGATATAAATAGGAAAAAATGTACGAGGGGAGAATAAGTGTTTGTTACATGCGTATCGTGGAGAGAAAAATTAGTCGAATTGTCAAAGCTGCATGGATAATTTTCTTTTAAATCTTACCCTCAAAATTATAGCAAACACGGAATCATCGAACAATATGGACTTCGAAGAATTTTACCGTAACTATAAAAAAATTTGGTAATAAAATTTTTGTAAAACTTAAAAATTAAACATCTTTGTAACATAATTAATACACAATACAATAGAAAATGGTTCGATTAAATTTTAACGAATTTCTAGTATAATGTTTCGAATGTTCCATTCGAATGCTTTCATGTTGTTCCAACGATTACTATACACGTTGCAGTTTAAACGAGAAGGTTCTTTTTTTTAAAACTGGATTTTAATGGCTGACCGATTTACTCGCGTTATAGCACGCGTTTTTGCACAGCCGACGAATACGACGCGCGGTTGAGATCGTGCCGTAATCTCGCTTTAGCGTTTATTATGTGTCACGCTCGAGCTGTTTACTAAGCGCGCCGTGGGATAGGACCTACAGTGCGTTTCGGTCTCCAGGCACTTGTCACTCGGAACGGAATGCGTAGATGCGTTTCGAATCGTGTTTCGAGCCGAGATTCCAGCCCGCTTATTTAGAGCGGGCTCGAAAGCGTGGGGAAAAGTGGGGGGAAAAGGATATATTTAACACATGCAAGAGTTTCCGATATCCCTAATCTTCTGCAACGACGGCAAATGAATATCGCTAGCGTCCCTCCTGGTCATGTCCTGTTACTGTTTACCTTACCTGGAGCAAATCGTTCGCCAGTGAACCGACCGATTATCTTTTAGCATTTTTCAATCTTCCTTAGATCGATCGTTCTCTCGAAGAACTCTCTCTATTATCTTTCGAGTTAATTTATTCGCTTTTACTTGTATCTATATCAAATGATTCCAATCTTTTTGGTTTTATTCGCATTCGTCATAATAAGGTAAAACGCCTGCTTCTCATTCGCTACACACTTCTGATATCTAAAAATGTGTAAAAGTGATATGTACAAGGATACTATTCTTACCTATTAAAAATTATACAGAAAAAAAAATTAGTAGCAAATTAACAATTATTGTCTCATGTCCCAAAACATGTAGGTCAACGCTCGTAAAAAGGTAGAAAAGGGATCGAGAACATAAAAATCCAATATTGTCTTGGGTTAGGTCTTGGATAAGGTCCACCAATAATCGGTGTTAATTTTTCAAATTATGCGAATGAGAGCGCGTCGAGAGAAGAGCTCGATCCGCTCGAGCTATAACACGGAAGAAAAAATCTATCGTGAATGTATGATAAGCTATCATTAATTTACTGTTCACAATTACGATAAAAATTAATTAGATTATTTGCAGATTCCATACATTAATATTTCGATTATTGGAGGACCTAACCCAAGACAACATTGGACTTTTATGTTCATCTCGATCCCTTCTATCTTTTTACGAGCGTTGACCTACATGTTTTGGGATACCCTGTATATATATATATATATATATATATATATATATATATATATATATATAATGTATGTATGTTTGTGTAAAATCTTTAAAGAATTTGATAATTTTAAATTTTAGCAATAATTTTTTTTCAAAATGATAATGTCACTTGAAAAACACAATAGAAGTTACTTGATAATAATAGCATTAAAAAATTATAGTTCTGAATTTAAAGATATTTTCTAGCCGATATTTTTTTTCAACTTAAATAAAAACTATTATAAAATAAAGATAAATATATTTTTCTTGATATACAACGTTTCTATATACAAAGTTTCTCTTTGTATAAGCAAATCACGTCTGGTAAGACTTATATCAAATTTTTTAAATATTTTATATATTCTTGTTATATACAAGACAATGTTGATCTTTTGGGCTAAATTTTTTTCCTCTTTTATATTTTTTCCCTTATATTTTCTTCTTTATATTTTTTCTTATATGATATACTTCAAGATTTTTTACTTCACTCTTGTGGGTATCTGATTAATTAATTATTCTTAAACATATTACTTTCAAAATTAGTGCGATTTACTTTAGGTTTATTTTTATATGAATCACAGTTCTAATATCTTTTTATGTTATTCACACTCATCGTAAGGTGAAGCGCCTCCTTATTCGCTACACGTCTGACGCCTAAGAGTTATTGTATAAGAATAACTTCCTTGTTGATTAGACACAGTACGTTTCAATATTTCTAATTTCATACTCATGGATATCTGATTAATTACATCTTCGTCTAATGGCAAAGTGTCACAACAATAACGCAATAAAATTATTGAATAAAAAAGTCTTTATTTTAATAAAATAATATCTTTTCAACAAACACACACACACACACACACACACACACACATTCGGTCGCTTTTTTTTCTTCTCAGGCAATTTCACAATCAAGAAATGAGCACAGTTTAAGGGATTAAACGCTAGACTAGACCGAGCAGTCCCATTTCCAAACTGGACACGTTTGTATTGCACACCCGTCGAAATTAACAACTCTTTGCAGACTAGAGTGGAAAGAGGAGAGGATATATATGTATACATATGTTACAAAAAGTGATGTCGGTTACGAGGACGCTTGAAGGCCTGTACAATGAAATTTACAGTAATGACGCGAAGAACGGCACAGCGCGTTGAATATCCGATTCGCATTCGATCACGTATTCACGTATATCAACGATGATGAATCTTTGAAAATCCGTCGACCGGTAGACTCCGAAAACAAGTGGTTAACTCGACAAAATTTTTCAACCTGATTAAATTTCTTCATCAATATTTGCTTTTCAAAAGCTAAATATACAAATAAATACTTCAACATAAAGTTCAAGTTCAAAATTTAAGTAGTTCAAAAAATTAAGTATTCATTTTTCAAATTATTATTATATGTATTATTATTATATGTATAAATATATGTATATATGTATAATAATTATATGTATAAATACAGAAATTCAAGTATTTCAAGTATTTAAACGCAAGTATTTTATGCATTCAAATTAAATATATAAATACAGAAGTTCAAGTATTTCAGGTATTTAAGTTCAATTATTTTAGGCATTTAAATTAAATATAAATACTGAAGTATTTTAAGTACTTTAAGTATTTAATATTTAAATTAAAAATCTAGATCCAAATTAAATATATAAATACTTAAATTGAAAAGTTTTTAATATTGTCGTTAAAAATGTTGTGAAGTTAACAACTTTTTCTCAGTTTGCTTTTTAATTGTACACAAATCTAGTACGCTCAACGATTAATTTGGAACCGAGAGAGTTTCTATCATTAAAATTATTTAAAGCAATAATAAAAGGCAATTTTCGAGTAACCCATGATTGCCCGGTAAAAAATTTTTCATATAAAACATGTAAATATATATAAAATATGTCCGTATTTATTTATACTCATAGTTTCTTTACTTTTGTAAAATATTCTTGTTTGATGTAAAAAAAAATAATAGTTATACTGAAAAGACAAAAAGTATTTAAAAAGACAATTTTCGCCATTGCTTCTTTTACGAAAAGCTAGGTATTAAAAGTAAGAAAAAATTGCCCATGTGTAATCATATAAATTCTATAAATAAAAAATATGTATGATTATTGCATGGGCAATTTTCTTCTCATTTCTTCAAACTTAATTTTTTTGTAAAAGAATGCGAAAATTATCTTTTCGCTACCAGTATATGAAAAATATGGTCCTTTTCTCACGCATCACTTCACACAAAAGGATCAATATTTCGACGCACAGGTAACAAAAAATATTGTATGCGACATGTGCGGATCGGTTATTGCCCGCTTGTGAGGGTGGACACATCCCGCACTTATGAGCAATTAACCGATTTACCACTAGCTGCATAAAATATCTATTTTAATTAGTTTGTCTTTTCAGTACAACTATTATCAAACAGATTTCAAACAAAAGTTTTATTTAAAAAACAAACTAGTATAAACATATATATGCACATATTTATATACATTTACAGATGCTTTTGAAAAGCTTTTGGTTACAAAAAATTGTTTACAGAGTGAGGAAGTAGAATATATCTTTTTTTCTCTCTTCGTGAATTAAATTTTCTGCAAGGCGGACAGCGAATGCCTTCTTCAACCAATTGTGAAAGTACGTTGTGTCAAAGATTGGTGATTGACATTTTCTCTTGTGAGAATTGCCAGCTCCAAATTGGATCGGAAGAGCGCACCGGAACTCGTTGGTCCACGCTGGGAACCTCACTTCGCACGTTATCCCGAGAGGGGAGAGGAGGGGCAGACTCCGGAAGCGCATGGGGCGAGATTCCTGAAACTTGACTCACCTCGCGTTGATCGCCCAGCGAACCAGCGCGGCGTCAGGTACGGGACCTCGAGTATCACCTCACCTGGAGCAGCCAACGTGTATCTATCCCGTGTGTATCCACCGACTGCAAACACCTGTGCTCGCGCAACGTATCGCGACGTGCGGGACCCTGTTCGGGAATATCGGAAACCGGGAGGGAGGGAAGGACCGAGAAAAATACGAACACACGATTGAGGTGCGCGCGATCGGGATAACGGTGCGATCGGCAGCGAACTGAGGGGCCCGTGGACGCGGACGCGGAGTCGCGACGCGAAAGCGAGACAGGAACGCTCTCGATGCTCGGAGAACTCGATTGTGGAACCCCACCGAGGGAGACGGCGAGGGCGCATGCGCTCGCTCCGGTGACCGAAGCTACTGTGCATCGGGGCACCAGTGATCTAGGTGGACGTGTGTGCGCGCGGGGACGCGCACCGACTACTGCAGGAAGCGCACAGGTGTGCGTCACGGCCGTGTATATCCGCCAGGTACGAGAAAGCACCAGTGTCGCTCAACCGTGTTGCCGCGTCGCCATTGCGTCGCGCTGCCGACGGCTCCGCGTATTCGAGCGCCGCGGCGACCCGGTTGATGACCTAGAGTTACACATCGAAATGTATACACCTTACACATGTATGTATATATTATAATACTTGTGATCTATGCATACAGAGAGAATTCATTCTTAAAGTTATAAAATGGATAACGCAGACATCGGAGAATTTTAGTATAATTATGGTAAAATTTAGCAAAAATAGTAAATTTTATAAAAATGTAATAAATTTGACTACAGTTTTAGTAAGATTTTACTATATTTAACTCTTAAACTGCACACTGGGCCATTTTAATCCGGCGTTACTTTGCGTGATTACCACAAACGGGAAATCGGTTCTTTTTAGCTGATATTGATAGGGTGCATTCAAAATAAGTGTGAGATTGTTCTAAGAGGATTGGTAATAAATTTTCACAGTTTAAAATTTTGAAATTGATTTGTAAACCATTTTTAACAAAATATTTAATAACTTTCGGAATTTTCAATATTTTTACATGAAAATTGAACTGCATATTCTCTGGATCATATACTTTAAGGCTAAAATACGCGCGAAAGCCAATGTTTCAAAAAAGATATTTATTTGGAAACCAAATGTGATTTTTACGCAGAATTGTCACAAAAAATCAATAGCACATTTGCTTTAAGATTCGTTCGTGAATGACTCGTTTTCGATGGATAGGGCATGGAAATGATTTCTTTTTTTCGTGTTATTTTGACCCAGGGCGTTTAAGGGTTAATATACTTAATAAGAAAATTTTACTGAAATTAGTAAAATTATATCAAGTGTACTAAAGTACTTATAGAAGTAGTAAATATCAACAGTAACATAAAATCAATGTTACAAATTTTCCATTCAACAATATAGACATAATATAATACGTGTTATGTAACAAGTAACAATTACAGTTGAGTGGATAATTATAACGCTGATGTTATGTTAGTGTTACTTGATCTTTACTATAACATATGTTTTACCAAGTATATTAAATGTAATATAATAACAAATTATATAACAAAATAATAAATTTTATTATATTTTAGTAAAATAAACTCATTTGAGTAAAATTTACTGAAATTATAACAAAATTCTTTGATGTCCATGTTATCTTACAATTGCCATGATTTCAAGGATAAATTCTAAGAGAAAATTCTCCCTGTGCAGGAGCATTCTCACATTGTATCGATATAGTTTACGATAAAAACTATCCTTTTCGAAATTCTCCCGTCCGAAAGAAAAAGGGACCTTATTGTTTTCTTTTTTGTTTTTTAAGTCTCGATTGAGTGATCTGCATCTACGTTTCGATTTTTAATCTGTGAATTTACGATGAGAAGAGTGCGGCCATTTATTTATTCAATGATTTTAAAGTCCAATTTCCGTTACAGCTCACGTCGATTAATATTGTATGGAAAAAATAAATAATAAATATTGCTGGTTTTTAAGATTCGTAGTCATTTTTTCAGGAATAAGGATTTTTTGTACAGAGTATTTCTCGGAAATGGATGACCAAACATAAGAAATCAAACTTCTATTTATATTACCGATAAAAAGAACAAGTTATAAACTTGTATCCGGAAAAATGCTTCCTTTCCGAAATTTTTTTGTTCATGAACAGAATTTTTTAATGTATATTTTTTAACATTGTAAATTATATTTTTTAATATTGTAATAACGCTATAGTAAACCAAAAATCCACAGAACTAAAACGTTTACTAAATTGCTCTATTACGTACGTCACAAGTTGAAAAAAATCTGCGGTTGCAAATAATTTATTTTAGAATATTTTAACATTACTACAATATACGATATGTTAAAGAAATTTTGTTGCAATCAAAATTAAATATATTGTTAAGATTTTCAGATCTTAGAAAGAATTTTCTTTTAATATAATAAATTATAATAAACTAAAGTACACAAGCTAAAATTTTGTGATTTTAATTGTAACTTTATCAAAATTATGATAAAATAATTTGGCAAACAGATCGTATTTAATGCCCATTGTTTGTGCTAAAAAATCCTTTTTTGTTAAATAATGCAGTTATATCGGTTTTAATAAATTAATAGTAACACAATAAAAACAAAAGTAATATATTTTAATATTAATATTTTCCACTCAGCGATATAAACATAATATAATGTATACGTAACAGTTATGTACATTGAGTAGGAAATTACAACTTGATGTTATATTATACTATTGTTAATTGATGTCCACTGGAAAGGATTGCGCAATTTGTACATTTTCTTTATTTATTGAACTTCTTGGATCTTTATTTATGAGGGCATTTCAACATTTTCGTGTATAACATTTCTTTCTGTTGCTATTGTGGATTTTCGAAAGTTGCAAAATCGCTTGAAATTCTATTTTTGGTTCACGTGACAAAATTAGAAATTTAACATCTTCGATAATCCGTGTTGTCGATCCAAAACATGCATTGCTATGAAAGAAAGTCACTACCAGCAATTTCCTTAACGAGATGTTCTTCCAACTTCCATCATAAGCAAAAAGTTCATAATTTACAATCAGCAAGGAAGCGTTTCCGAACTCATTTCACTTTTTGCCAACCTTACTTTTGTGAATAAAATATGCTTTTAATATTTAGTCATCTATTTCTATTTGAAACCCTGTATATTCATACAAGTGAGAACTCGAGGACGATTGTGAATACTCTAAGGCTCCCGCTTTCTCCTATGCAGTCATACTCGATTACGGCGCGTGAAAAAAAAAATCAATTTACTTCGAGCGTAAACGGAAAAGTCGTACGCTTTCTCGCTTCCGACGTCCCGAGACACGACATGATTGCACCGGGAGAAGAGTAGTCTCAAGAGTCGGCCTGGCGCGGTGATGCGACAGTTAAGTCTTCGCCGTCTGCTCGCCGTCAGCGGCCTTCTTATAGACCTCCTTGTAAACGAGCTCCTGCATCTGCATTCTGAGCAGCATCCTGCGGTCGGCCGGCAGGGTGCGGATGTGCGGTAACAGGCTCATCAGGAAGTAGTAATTGTCGTCGAAGCGACAGTTGCCGTCAATGAGTGGGTCAACGCCAGCGAGACCAACCCCGGTGTCGCTGTCGCTCATCAGAACCTGCTCGGGTGAGATATTCTGCAACATCATCTCGTTCTCCGTCAGATTATCGGTGACGCTCTGGAACTCTAGATTGTCGAAGCTCTCCTCGGGTTCCCGTTTCACGTCAACTGTGCCACGCCGACCATCGCCACCGCCGCCGTCCAGTTTGAGTTGATGGTGATGATGGTGATGATGGTGGTGATGGTGACCGTCTCCGGCCATCGACAATAGATGATCGGCAATCGCATCCCGATCGTCCAGACCACCGTCGATGGAGTTCGGAACGCCATTCTCCCCCTCGCCCTCGCTCGGTTGCATGTCGTCTTCCGTCTTTGGGATGCTGCGCTCCCAGATCGGCGGCCGTGGCAACATCTGCTCCTTGAGGAACTGCAGGCTCTTGAAATGGATCCATACCGGCCGGTTTCGGTGGAATTTGCTCTTGCGGTATACCTGGTCCTTCTTCAGCTCAGCGCGGAACGTATCACGCAGACCCTTCCATTTTGCTTTCAGCATCGGTTCTGTAAACAGACAAGGAGAGGCTCGTTTTGCAAATAGCGATTTGATAAATTTTCAAAATTCGAAAGTTCCATTATCCGCGTTTCCTCTCCCCCTTTCTTGTCCTTCTCCCTTTCCTATTCTATGCGACTTACAAACTAAACTCAAATGAACTTAATTGATGATTAATTCAATTTACAAAATTTCCAATTATATCTAATACATCGATTCTAATTTAGTTTATCTTTTTATGCGCATGCAATAACAAAAATTAGCAATTTATGTTAAGAAAAATGTTATAGATATATTACTTAATAGATGATTACTTAATAGATAACTTTTTAGTATTATTATCTTTCATATATGTATAAAGACTAGTATCAGTTGAATCTTATTTCAAGACCGTCTTAAGTAATGTCTTAAGAGAGGATTCTCGTTTAGAAGTCTGAAAAAATGCATAATTTATAGGAAATTTTTTAAGTATGTAAAATAAAAGCAATTACTGTCACACTTTTTGGATATATTATTGTATATTTAAAGTACAAAAAAAATTTTTTAGTGTAGAAATATATGGCCGTTAAGCTGATAAAAAGGAAAGCTAAAAAAAAGGAAGATGCATGTAATGTCTCGCTACAATTGACACTATTCTAAAACAATTTTTTTCATAAAAAATAAGACAAAATTCTTTTTTAGCGTGTCAATTTTTTAATTTTTGTTATTTTTTCGATTTTTTTAGGTATACAAAGAAGGAAATTATGTAAAATTAATAAAAAACATTGTATCGTTTGTTTCAGCCAAGATTTACCCTCTCTAGAATGTACACAATGGATGGCGAAACGCTACAAGCATCTTCCTTTTTCGTCAGCTTAACGGCCGTATTTGTACACTAAAAATTTTGTTTTTGTACTTTAAATATACAATAATATATCCAAAAAGTGTGACAGTAATTGCTTTTATTTTACATACTTAAAAAAATTCCTATAAATTATACATTTTTTGGTACTTCTAAGAGCCACCGCACAAGCCTTTTTGTAACGCATTACGTTACGTTAAGTCTTAGTACTCCACAAACTTAAATTCGTACTTAAGGGCCGAAGCACAAAACATGGCGTAATAGTTACAACAGTCGTAGTGTAGTCGTAGGCAACGTACAAGCTTTGTCGTATAATTATGTTGTATAATAGATCTAACTGTAATGCGTATCCAAATGTAGATACATAACCTGATTATATCTAAAATAAATTAAGAGTTAAAATATTAAAATATGCCATTTAACTATATTCGATCAACTATGAAAAGTAAATAATAAGATTAGTTGTGAAATGTATTAAAAATTGATGATCCATTCTTTTATGTTTACATATAATTTGTTTACTATAATAATAAAAGCAATTAGTATTATTTTAATTTCAAGTTGTTCTCAAAGTAAAATAATAACACATTTGAGAATTAAAGAAATGATAGAAATCTGTTTTACTGCTATACTAAAATGACATTTAAATAATTTACAAAGCTGATTAAGACAGTACTAATTAGTTACGCCACATTTAAGGGAAAAAAGCGAGCTCTTGTTCCAAAACATCGATTGACTTATAATAACTTATTTAATTATTTACTCTTATCTATAATTGAATATAATTATAATTATATTCAATTATGATTAGGTTATGTATAGACACACATCATAGTTAGATTTTTATTATACAACATAATTATACGACAAAGCTTGTGCGTTGTCTACGTCTATGACTACGACTGTTTTAATCATTACGCCATGTTTTGTGCTTCGGTCCTAAAATTAAACTTAAATCAATGCACAAAGAAACTTTTAACGTAAGTTCTTAAGTTCTTACGTTAAGAATTTCTTTGTGCGTTCATTTAAGTTAAATTTTAAGTACAAACTTAAGTTCATATGGAGTACTTAACGTAACGTAACGTGTTATGGAAGAGCTTGTGCGGTGGCCCTAAACCAGGATCCTCCCTTAAAATGCTATACACCTATAATTAATTAACATCTAAAGACAATATTTAAAACGATCTGAAATATAAAATTCGACTGTGAGTCGGCCAAAAATTACGTTCTATTAAAAATTACCAAAGTTTTTGACAAAAATTTCAACTTATTTTTATTTTCCTCTGCTAAAAATATCAACTTTGATGTGAAACTGTTGCGCGTTGTAAAATTTGAGAGAAACAATATACAAGGTGTCCCAAAACATGTGGGTCAACGCTTGTAAAAAAATAGAAGGGATCGAGATGAACATAAAAGTCCAATATTGTCTTGGGTTAGGTCCACCAATAATCAAGATATTAACGTATGGAATTTGTAAATAATCTAATTAATTTCTATCGTAATTGTAAACAGTAAATTAATAAAAACTTATCATATATTCACGATAGATTTTTTCTTCCGTGTTGTGACTCGAGCGGATCGAGCTCTTCCCTCGGCGCGCTCTCATTCATAATTTGAAAAATTAATATCTCGATTATTGGTGAACCTAACCCAAGACCTAACTTAAGACAATATTGGACTTTTATGTTTATCTCGATCTCTTCTACCTTTTTACGAGCTTTGACCCACATGTTTTGGGACACCCTGTATATGTTTTGAAGAATGATCTTTCTTCTTGAAAATCCATTTCGATTTGTTCTATTTTAATAATTACAAAAAACCGCAGCCATTTAAAAAAATGTTTTTTTCATATAGTGTTTTATTGGATTTTTGACTCTTTCAATGATGTTTTTTATGACATTATCAGCTGACAGAAGTTTCCTATTATCGATTGAAAAAGAATTAATTACATTAGCTTTAATATAAACAAAGTTATGAATTACTAAGGGTCGATTTCACCAACTCCGGTTACCTTAACCGATCGATTATTCCATTAGAATTGACCAATCGCATTTGTTAATTTTGCTTAACGACAAATATGATTGGTCATTTCCAATGGAATAACCGGACAGGTTAAGGTAACCGGAGTTGGTGAAATCGGCCCTTAAAGTGTAAATTCGGATCGTATGCAATTAAAAGATGTGTGCAATAAAAACTATTATACTATCTGATAGTAGATACTTTATAGTTTACATTTATGTTTTCAAAGTTTTATTTTTAGCTTTTGCTTAAAAGAAATCTATCCAAAAACAAAATAATATTTTAGTATTACCTTTCAATAACATATCTCTCAGTTTAAAAAAATAGTGTATTTTACACAGAACTAATTCAGAAGTTTCAGGTTTGATTGCCTTAATCCTGTATTAAAGCAGGTATATTTTTCCAAGATGATACATAAATATTAAATCTATTTAAATCTTCAAGTAGAATAAAGTCATATTTAAAAATATATATGTTAAAAAAAAGTAAAAAGATGCAAAATTACACTGAAAAAAATGTTATTAAACTTTAAATGCTTTTTTTTTTAAATATTTTTTCAAAATATAGTCACGATAGCTCAAACATGGTTTATCTGATTAATTTAAAATTTTTAAAATATATTTTTTAATAACATTTAATATCAAATCAGAGAGGTTAACAATTTTTTTTTCTTAAATTATAATAATTTTTTTCGGAAAAATGCAATTTTTATCATTTAAAATATGTATAGTTTCACAAGAAATAAAGTTTTTAAAAATTTTTAGGGTTCTTACATGGAAAATTGTCACAGCAAAGTTTTTAAAGTCGCAATAAACACTACAGACGCACTTTTAAATTATAGAAAAATTTCTAAAAATATTATAAAATGTAATACAAATATTTTCACCATGCAAATTTTGCATATATTTCTCTGTACATAAGAAAATATTGCATATTGCAGTACTTCTGACCGTGTCGTCGGAGATAACACAACGGGACCGTATATTGACTGCATTAGCGCGCGCATCTCCGCGTATCTTCGCACATGTCTGCGCATGCGGCTTCAGTCCGGTAACTTGCACTTGCAGTGACTTGTATTGCTTTATACTTCATGCTGTTCACTCGCATGCGTTTGTTCGCAACTAGTTCAATTAAGATAGGAATATGATGAAGAATCTCGTTCGGTCATCGTGCATCCAGATACCACAGGTAAGATGTATTCCCGCTGTATACATAACACCGATGCGAGATTACCACCGTCGATCATAACGCCGGTTCACGCGACGAGTGAGGTTAGGGCGCAACGCGCGTTATATCAGCGAATTAAACGAGATTCACGTACGGTATCGAGATAACGCAGGAACTCTCTCAAGTAGTATTGAGGATAATGACAATTTCATACACTCTAAAACACGATAAAATAACTTTGACAATAATGGCTAGTGGAATATTTATCATTCTGTGATTAATATCATTCTGTGTTTACATGACTGTGTGTATAATTCTCTACCTAATTCTCACCATGTTTATGTTTATATAAACATACGATAAGAAATACAGTACTCTTTCACCATGTGGTGTTTATATAAATATATAGGCTGTATTCCAAAATTCATAATTGCTACCACTTCAAAATCTATAATTCATGTTATGTATACTGTTGTATATTGAGAGATTTTCAGTACTGATAGTGAATTTTGTTACACAGCCATAGTAAAAAAAACATGAATCATGATACATACTCTCACCTCACTTTTATCAATAAACGCTTTAGATGTGACGAATAAATGCAATTATATTCTAATCATATATCTGTTGGTACTTTTAGACCCAGATTGTCAGTTGCTAAAAGTCAATTGCTACAATTTTATATAAAAAATCCTATTTTAACTGCATTTATATTCTCGATAAAAGTACCACTAAACATGTTCAAGTATACATTTATTTAACATAAAAGTGCAGAACTTTATATGGAAAAAAATTAGTTAATTTGACAAATTTTTCAACTTGATTAAATTTTTTCAATTGAAGTATTTATCTATTTAAATACATGAAATACTTAAACTTTAATTCAAGTATTTATATATTTAACTAATATACATAAATATTTGAAAAATATTAATAGAAATAAAAATAATAGGATTTTATGAGGGTTTTTAAGACTATAACAAAAAAGCTAATAAGAGTCAAGGTAATGAGAGTTACTATTTGCCACAGCCCAGTAATTGTGTAAATAAATAATTCATATGTATGTACTTTACAAGTTACATTACTTCATTACTTAACCTTTTTGCCTCTACTTTGAACCTTACAGTTAATGGTTAAAAATTCCTAGGTTAGTAAGATAGAATCAGTCACTTATTGTCAAATTAAAAATTATTGTTCCATTATGGTTATGATATGTAAACCCAAAGGGGTTTGAAATTCAAATTCCAATCACACATACACACATATCCCAGACGTGACAATTACATAAAGTACAGTCATCAGAAAGCTCTGTAAGTGTTAATATAATAAATGTCGACAATTTAAAACTTCTTTGTTTTATCAAAGGTCAACGGTAAAATAAATAAAAATAAAAAGCAAATAAAGATACAAATAATGAAAAATAAAAAACTACAATAAATAAAATAAAATAAATTATTTCTATAACAAGAATTTCAAAAGCAATGATGGTAGAACAATTTTTTTAAAGTCATTGATTTTAAAGAAAAATTATAAAAAATTAAACGTGTGATTTGTTTTACGCAATGTGCATAATTCATGATGTCCATATTTTCTTATAAAAAAATAAAGAAAACTTGAAAGTTTAAAGCTTCTATCTTAGCTTCTATATGCTTTCAAACTGTTTTATGATTGCCAGAAGTCAGCGCATTGCGAATTTTTTTAGTATAAAATTATAACGGTATAAAATTATATCAGTATATCAGAATAAAATATCGCGTAATTTTGTGATAGTTTGAAATTAATTTGATTGCGTTCAAACAAATTCTTGATTTAAATCTGAAAGTTTGAAATAATGGAAAATAAAAACAAATCTTATCTAAATAATTTTAATAAAAAAATTAAAAATCTAATAAACGAAAACAAATTAAACCACATGAAACTAAATTTATCGGAGATTCGTAAAAATTTGTATTAATACGACATTAGACATTGAAACACTAATTAGAAAAGAATTTTCCGCAATAAACTGTTAAAATAATGGACAAAATTGAGTTTTGAAAAAATAAATAAATCTAAAAGTTTTGAAAGAACTTTTATAATAAAGTGTAGTCATTATAATAATCCATCTCTATTTGATAACATTTGGTGAACTATAAGAATAAATAATGCATTATGCCACATCGTAGAAAAACTTGCACTTTAAGTGCAGAAGGTATTGCACTGCAATTTAATCGTTTGCACTTGTTAGGTGCATTAAAGCCAAGTTCAAATTAATTAGGTAGCCTTTTTATATTCAGCATGAAAATATATAACATACATTATATGCATATTAATTATAGATGTAGGAGACGATATTAATGACATGCTATCGAACGGGAAGTACTAAGTTTGTTTAAAAAAACAATTTATTTATTGAGAATAAACGTGTTCTTCAACTTCGAATCTTGTTCCACGCGAACAAGGTTTGAAGACGATGAGAGTGTTGAGACTGTCAAAAGATGGCTACGGGAACAAGATGGGATCTGCTATATAATTCTATACATGTCTATCATACGTGACTACCGATAAGTTATTGATGCGATAAGTGTATCTGTGGATATTTTTCATATATTAAAATCAAATTTACGAATAAGTGCTACAAAATGTCACTTTACATAAGAGAATCAGGAATAACTAGAAAATTAAATAACTTTTAAACCAACAGACTTATACTTAAATTTTATTTTACACAGACACTCAAATGTAAGAAAATAACTTACAAAATTTTTAATAATTTTGGTAATATATATTATATATATTCTCTCATTATATATATAAAAGATATATATATATATATATATATATATATATATATATATATATAAGAAAAGGGTGTATTCTTAAATTTTGTGCTTAAGTTGTATTTCGATATAACTATCAATACTAAAATTCTATATACTTAATGAACTATAAATTTATATATATATAATGCCAGTGTAGGATCTGCACCAATCACTGAACAATCACCAGTAAATAAGTGTTTAACAAAAATATTAAAACAGTAAAAACTTCAAAATAATAAATTATAAAATAATTTATATTTTACAGATTTAATTTTCATACAGATTTGATTAAAATATTTATTAAAAAATATAATAACATTACAAGTTGTTTTTGTTTTCGTTCATTGATTAATTCGATTTGTTACTTATTAACCTACTATTTATTAAATACAGTAATTCTATCGAAACACAGCCTACAAGAAATGTTATTACACTCTTTAATCGTAATTAAATCTTCATAATCTTGTATTATTATAATACAGAACTTTCTAACTTTCTTTATTTTGTTATTTATTTTATTTTATTGTGATAAAATCAAATCGAATTGGATAAATCTTTAATAATTATAATCTTAAATATGTTTCAAAAATTAAAAATACTGTAAAAATATAGTAAGAATAAACGTAACTTTAGTGGCACTTTTATAATATTTTATAATATGATTAGTGGCAATTTTATAATATGATATGCGTAATCAAGAAAATTTCCTCCAAATTACTAGTGTTTTTGCAAAAACAAAAATTTATTCTGATGTCTCATTTGATCTTTACTATAATATAGTTAGGGAATACAGATCATTTTATTTATTATAATATTTATTCACACTTTTAAAATAATAATATAAATGCCAATAAAAGGCAGAAAATGAGTTTATGATTTCATAGAATGAAGATAGGAAAGATTAATATAAACTTGTATATTTTATAGGAAATCATAATGTAATCATGCGATAACTCTGTAGGATTAGAATCACTCTAACGAAACAAAACAAAACAAAACATGATGAATTGTTAGACTAACAAAATAATAAAGAGAAGTCCAGAATAAAAGTAATTTATAAAATAAAATATAAAATTTGCAATATAAACTCGTATTAAAACTCAAAAAATTGTAGACTTAAAATTTTGAAATCCATTTGTGTCCCTTTCGTGCTAAGAACCATGATTTCATCTCAATACGTATAGCTCCGAATATAGGACTAACGTATTATACCTCATATAATATGTTGGAAACGATAATAATTTTACGGGTCTGACTATGGATATGTCAATGGACATCTCAATCGCCAAAGTTTTCAGCAAAATTTTGGTTAAAATATTGAAAAAAAATCGCGTTAAGAAAAAAATATGATATGCGTAATCAAGAAAATTTTTCTCCAAATTACTACAGTAGTTCTTTTGAAAAAACAAAAATTTATTCTGATGTCTCATTTGATCTTTACTATAATATAGTTAGGGAATGCAGATCATCTTATTTATTATAATATTTTGAGGACTAAATTGTAAAATCCCATTCTGTAGCAGATTTCGCAACTGCGTAAAACACAAATAAAAAAAAAGCTCGTAGCAAAATATTATTTCTAAACAAAATATAGATAACATGATTGTATTTGTATCATGAGTAAGAAATACTTTTGATTATAATATTTTTAAGAATAAAATTGCAAATTCTGACTATATATAACAAGTTTCATAAAATATAAACAAACAAAAATTCGATAAAATATTTCTTCTATAAGATGCACATACAAAATATGAATCCAGATATGCATCTGCGCCGCAAATAAGGTGCAAACGAGATATAAATGAGTTGGCCCATCACTCTAGTCAATCTTTAATATTGAAGAAAGAATACGCTAAGAATACGAACGCGTGCGCGATAATCTTCCTCTGTATCTTCGTTTTCTCAACGGAATTGAAAGTAAAATTTCGAAGAATTGCGAAGTATTGCGTCGAGGACTTCTTCAGGTATGAAAACAATTATACAACGAGAGAAATCATGGTATCCTTTATATCTTTGGATCCTTTTTAACATAAATTCTCTTAATTTTAAAAAAGGGGACCTCCGTCAAAAACGTGGAGTGATCTTCACTTTCACCTTTCTTTTATTGATATTTTCGCGAGTGGGAAAAACATCATTCCGTTCAACTGTTTATTACCACGCGCGAATATTTGCGTTGTCCTTGAAAGTGGATTTACAAATACGGATTTAACGTCTGGATTTTTCCCGAAGGCAACCAATTCGAATAGGTAGCCTCAGGATTTCATAGGTTATTAAAGATGCAAATCACGATTTTTTTTTATGTTAAATCAAAATCAGAATCCGAGTCTAACCGAATCGAATCATTGAGACATAACTTTTAGTTAATATAATTTTGTTAAATTTCAATATAGATAAGAGAAAAATTTTATGTAAGAAAAACAATGTTCATTATATGTATAATATAAAGTCATTTTAAACGTGACTTAATAAAATTGTCAGTATGTCTCTGATTCGCGCGAACTTCTTGCATTTAAAACTTTCGAATAGTTGGAATTCGAATCAGGTAAAGACTCGACTTGATTCGTATTCAGACAATTCGCACACTTCTCTCATTCACGAGACAATTAACGTACGATCGCTACGCTTCCTTTCGAGCTGACTGACGATTCGCCGTTGGACTCGATGGCTCACGATCACCCGCGGCCGCGACACGCGCGTAATCGCTCTCAATCCTCCGAAGAAGACGAATGGTCGCGCGAGTAGGCGACGCATGGGCGAAGGAGACGGCGGCCTAGCTGGCGGGCAGCGAGCGTTTGTTTCACGAGGCTCGATTCCGTGTATCACCCGGGACACAGTACAAGGGGGGGGGGAGGGGGCGGGTTGTTGATTACGAGACACGTACTGGGCAGATTGAATATCGCCGCGATCTCCATCCAGACGCGGTTGGTCACCTCGCGATTGTGATAAGAGATGTGCCTCTGGTTCCAGAGCGCCGGCCGCTTGTAGACCTCGGCGATTAGCCGATTCGCGTCCATCTTCACCTCATCCCTCATATTTCCCTCGCCTCCTCGTCGCTGCCGTCCTCTTCCTTTTCTTCTCGCCAACTCGCACCAACCCCCGGCCGCGAATGTAGGAAAGCTCTATCGCGACAACTCGGCGAGTCGCGCGGAACCGACGGGAACAAAGTACGGGCGAATACTAGCGCCGGGATAGCGATTAGCGCGCAGGACGCTTGGCGGGTGACGATCGATTCGCGTTTCGCCCTCGCCTCGCCTCGCTAGCGCTAGCGGCCACGCTCTCCGGAGTACCTTACCTCCTCGCCGCCCTCGTCCTCGCCCTCCCCCGTCGTCCCCGGCCTCGCCCTTAACGCTTCGCTTTGCCTTTCGCGCAAGCAAATCGGACAACCGATATATCTCGTTCGCCCCTTTCGTCCTTCGACGTGTGTTTACGTGCGAACGGGAGATAAAGTCTGCTAGCGCGAATGAAAGCAATGAAATCGTTGCGCATTTAATTTCTTGGATGTACGCGTGCATGCCTCGCTCGAGATCTCGACAGGGGTCTGATGAAAGCTTTTATTCGCGGATTTTATCGTCGAGATGTAGATCGCGATAAGTACATCCTATATCTATTTTCGCGAATACAACGCGCGAATGCAATATTTGCGCGACTAATTGATCGGACATGCGCATGCACGTTTTATTCACAGCCTAGCTTCGGCAACAACGACGGATTCCTCGCGCGAGTATATAAGGACCTTGAAACCTCGCTCCGTTAAATCTATCACATAAATCAATCTGTGGATACACTTTAATTTCATTCAAACTTGACAAAAATTTAGAACTGTAAAAAATATTTCACTCGTCTTTTCATTTTTTTTTTCTTACAATTTTTTTCTCAATAGGAAATTATAGTATTTTGATTCTCTCAAGAACTAGTGTACTACTGGATGAAAAAGTACGGTTTTAAGGGCAATCATTACTTTATTTTTTACTATCACATCTATAAATAAAAAAATAATATACATAAAAGTAATATTCTGATTTCGTATTTGTAATCAAAAACTCTTATATTTGATATTAAATTTTGTCTGTGAAAATTAAAAGGATAATAACTGTCCTTATGTCTATGGGCAAAAATGAGAAAAAAATATTTTTCATAATTCTACATTTGTGCTAAAGAAAAACTAGAGTGTACCACTTTAATACGTTTATTTGTTGCAGTCATTTTGTTTTCTGTTGTATAGGATTCGTTGTGGCGGAAATAGAAGCAAGATATTGCGGACGCAATATTCGCGCAGTGTTCCAGTCGCTTCGATCGACTTATTCCCGGTAATAATAATGGACTCTGAGTTGATAGCGCAAGGCGCAGAGGCGCGTCTTTATAAGGGACTCTATCTGGGAAAGATGTGCCTGATGAAAGAGAGATTCGTAAAAAACTATCGACACCCAGAGCTAGATACTCGCCTTACCAAGGATCGCATTAAAGCCGAAGCTCGCGCCATTATCCGGGCGAGATCGGCAGGTAAAAAAAAAATGCATTCAAGTACACGATGGAAAAACATGGACTTGCATTCTTGTTGATTTCTTATAACATACGTTGTAGTTCTTAAATATTCTTAAAAGATTTTATGGGATGATTCTTCACATTAATTTAAAACTTCATATAACTATATGTTCGAAATAATTGAGTTTCAAAGACAGATTGAAGAAGACAAATTTTGTTTTTTTCAAAAATTTCGAAAATCACGCAGATTATTTTGATGAAATTTCGTATACATTTCAAGAACATGAAAGCTGATTCTTTTAGATTACACATATATATTATTTTTATTCACTCAATAGCGGACCTAAGAATGAGCGTAATTCTTTTATAAAAAATTGGTCACTGATTCTTTCAAGTTTGAAATTTTTTATGACTAAAATAAACTAACTTAAAAAATTCAACAAATTTACCAAAAAACTTATTTTTGGTAAAAAAACTACTCATTGAATTTTTTAAATTTAATTTTGACACTGTATTTTTGAAATTAAACAGTTTCGGACATATATGGTCATTTGAAATTTTTTTGTCTTAAATTAATGTGAGAAATCACACTTTAAAATCTTTTAAAATATTTGAGAATCACCCTGTATAATTTGTCCCTTTCTATTCACAAGGAATAGCGACGCCGGCCTTATACCTAGTAGATCTAGAGCGACGCAGTATCTATATGGAGTACATAGAAAACGCTACAGTGCTAAAAAACTTCATAGATGAAAATATCTCGGGAAAGACGAACGTGGATCACCTGGTGGACTTTATCGGACGCGGGTTAGGTGTGCTGATAGCTAAGCTGCACTCGAGGCACGTTATCCACGGTGATCTGACCACGTCGAATATATTGTTAAAGAACAAGCCAGCCTACAGTGACTCATCCGAAGGTAGTAAAATCTAACAACGTTTCTTTGCACGTACGATTATTTTAAATTAGATAAATCAATAAACGAATAAGCTTCACCGTATTTATCGACATGTGTCTAAAACGAGTTATCACTGACGATGTTGCTCTGTGCAACGAAAAAGTAGGGTTTCAGCATTTATTGTATGTATTCAAGAGTATTGAACGTTTTCCAACAAGTGACACAAATTAACTGAAGTATTTCTGTCTTTGTTTAATATTCAATGAGAGACAAAGATCGAATTACTGCTGTATAAGGAATATTAAATAGTAAAAATATTTAATATTTCTTACACAGAACTCCCTTAGAATTTTTTCTCAAAATTACTTGTGAAAAATGATCTTCAAAAATTTTTATTGTACTTGTATTAAAATTTTATAAAATTTTAATCAGATTTGGTTAAATTTGATTAAATTTTTATTTCTATAAAAAATTTTATTAAAATTATAGTATTCTTCGAAATACATGTTGTATTATACATAACTACTATGGTTGAGTATAAATTCTAAAAGATAATTTTCTCTCTGTGTAGAGGAAAAGTACGAATTTGGAACCATTTTGTTTTTAAACTATACTTTTTAAATAACTAAAAAAGTATGAAAACATGAATATAAACTAAGTCATTTATACAAGTATTTACAAATTAATGTATATGAGGATTTCTAAAAGACTTTTACTTTGATGCAAAATAATTTTCTTGTCAATTATCCAAAATTTTATGCTGTTTTGCAAGGCGCACTATGTAGCGCAACTATGTATAAAGTAAATAGATTAAGTTAGATTCGTTTTAGTAAATTTTCTTATAAAAAATAGCTACAAATATGTGAACTGTGAGTTTTATTTATTTAATTATCTAAGTAGATATTTTTATCGATATTCGTACAGTGCAATGTTTAGATTTTTGATCTTGCGGAAATGCTCCAATTAACGCACACATATTGACTTTGTTTAAATCTGCACTAGGAAATAAATATTAAAAAATATAAACAAAACAGTCTTAGGAAACTATGTAAAGTGAAGATAATATTATCAATAATATATTTACTATTGTTTAAAGTTTAAATGTTACTACGAGAAAATCGTGCAAATCTAATTCTCACTTTTGACGAATTCAGTTTTAGCAGATTTTGTATAGAAAAGGACATAAATGTATAAACTATGAGTTTTTATTTTCTTAATTGTCTAAACATCTAAGATTATGTTTTTATCGATATTAAACGGTACAATATCTTTTTTGAAAAATAAGAAGGTACCAAATTATGAAACAGTTTCCAATTTCCATTGTTATCTCAATATATCATTCCTCCGCAGCCGAGACACAGTTCATAATGATAGACTTCGGACTGGCCCGAATGGATTCTACGCTGGAGGACAAAGCTGTTGATCTATACGTTCTCGAGCGATCGCTGCTCAGCGCGCATTCCGAAGTATCAGAATTGTTCAATCGTATTTTTCATCACTATCAACGGCATTACCAGAATAAAAATCAATGCGAGCAAGTGCTCGCTAAATACAAGCAGGTGCAAGCGCGAGGACGCAAGCGCTTAATGGTAGGCTAAACAACAGAAGCGAATTCGCAATCAGTTCTGTCAAGTTCTGAAGAAAATATGAAACGCATTTTTATGCAATATAATTTTGCGCAGTTTTGTATTAATTAAATGTAAATTGTAAATAGATCTTCACTTTATATGCGATTGAGAACAAAACAAATTTGTAAAAGTTTGATTGTAATTCGAGTGTTAAAATTAAGATACATAGGGCAAGATTCATGGTTTAATCTTGGCTTCGAAATTATTTTAAATCTAATCATGGATCTTGAGATTCTAGCCAATGAAATATGTCTCGAGACGTAATATGTGTATTTAAATAAAACGATCTTAAATGCAAGATCAGACTATGAATGTCAGTCGTAGTAAGAAGATAAGAAGATATTCTTTATACAGATAAATTATATTTATATGTAACAATATGTAACAGTATACAAGAAGTCAATATATGATATCTATTGCGAAGGAATGACTATTGCATACGCATAATGAGTTTGGCAGCAGCGATGATCCGTACGAAAAAGCTATTGCTCTTTATCCCATGGTCTATATAAATCAGTCGAAATGCAATCCCGAGTATATAATAATCCAAGTTACCTGTTGATAAATAACGGTAATAAAGTATAATGTGAAAGAGGTAAAAAAAGGATAAAGATTTATTAATCCTAATATTCGTTCTGAAACTAGTTTTTCTTAATCCTTTCACTGTCAAATTATGTTTTTTGTGGCGGAACTTTGTATATATTTTTTCGGCCGCTGATTCCGAATCTAAAATTAGGATCTGCAAATTCAATATGGCGAATCCAATATGGCCATCATCAGCTAGTAAATTAGTGGAATTTGGATATTTTGCAGTAAATCCATTCTTCTGGACTCTGTTACACATCCAAGATTGAATGATGACTTCCCACCAGCAATGAAAGGATAACAAAACTTGACAATAAAACGCGATCGCGCTAGGAAACAATATTATAAAATTTTGTATATCACATATTTAGATTTATTGAATATAAAACATTCTATTCTGAGCAAAAAATATTAATATCATCAGAACAAGTAGATACTAAATGAAAGCTAAAAAAATGCTCATACGCAAAAACTTCAATTTTAACCGATTTTTCGCATAATTGTTTATAAACGAAAATCTGACCTGCAACAAATTCTGCAAAGAATCATGTTTTTCTACATCATTAAAAGAATATTTCTACATCATTAACAGAATTGAAATTTTCAGACCTTTGTACCAACTTATTTCCGAGATATCGATTTTATTCTCAAAACACCACCTTTTTTCAACTTTGTTACAAATAATTACAAGTAAACAATTGGGTACAAAAATCTATTAAACATGTTAAGCAATTATTTGACTATCTGGAAAACCAAACTTTACAACTACTTTTGCGAATTTATGAAATTTACAAGAAAAAATTAATAAAAGACAAGTAGCCACTATAGTGTCTCCTGGCAGTGAAAGAATTAACTGGTATTCGCCAATCTAGTATACTCAACAAAACTTGAAATTAATGTATCTTTACTTAAAGTTAATGTAAACTTTTTTTATTTTAAAGGCCTCGAAAAATTCAAAGAATAAAATTACATAATTTAAAATATGTAAAAAATATTTGTCATAAACAATTTTTCACAACGCTATAGAAATTTAGCATGTAATAAAAAAAAACAAAAAAATGAATAGTGTTAATGAATCTTTACCCCTTTTTTATAATAAATCGATTAAACAAAATTTTGATGTTACACTCACCAAAAAACCAGCGAATGAGGTCATAAAGCCCTCTTTCGTCAACTCCCACATACCACCGTATTCTTCCTCATCAATTTGTTGGAAACTGCTAAAGTATAAATAGGTAATTCCCGCATTAACTATTACAAATCTGAAACAAATGTCACAATGACTCAACAATATCTGCAATTTGAAATGCACATATAACACAAAATTTATTTTTAAAAATAGCAAGGAATAAACAAAATGTCAATTGATTTTACTTACAACAATAGAGCTATAAAACCTTTCAATGGTATAAGGCCCCATCCTATACCAACAATAATACCAATTACTTGTCTCGCCCAGTATATTACATCAAGAAATTCCTCCTGTAACATGAGACAAAATGGAAATGATAATAAATTTATCCTTCATAACTAAACTGTTAATAGAGTACATTTAAAATGAAATGAATATAATATATATACAGATATCCCTCTACTTCAACTTACAAATGTTTAGACTTATGACCAGCATGCCAAAAATGAATTAGAATTTAATGAAGCTAATTAAGTGCTCAGTAACTAGTAATCAAAAATAAATATTAATTTTATAATACTAAATATTATAGATTAAAATCTATTCAATGTACAGTTCAATGAAATTGAAAAGTATATAAAGGCTGTTTTTCTTTTATGGAACATAGTCAACACTATTGATATAAGTTGACACTTGTCGCTTTCCATTTATAATTTGTTACAAACTCAATCGACACATTTCGACTCTGCTTGGGAGGAAAGTTGAAGTATATTTTTGATCAAAGAATGTATTCGCTTTCAATATTGTGATAGAATTTTTGAGTATATACCTATATATAGTACAATTTTTGAATTGTTTTAATATAATAGAAAGTTACAATATTAAGCATTACGTACTCTGTAATCATAAATAACAATTTATATTCCACATTAAGATTTATAAACTTTATAAAAACATTTACAAAATTTGAAAACATTGTTTAAGAAGTTTTATGATAAACTTCTTAAATAATGTAAGATAAAGTATCATAATATACATGTACACATACTGTCTATATCATGTTTTCATTAAACTGTAGTAAACTATGCTTAAGTATGTTAACTTGTGTCGATTTGTGTCTCCTAAATGGAAACCAGCCAAAATCACATAAGTAAATATTAGCACTTTTAAAAGCAACAATAACTAATGCAGATTAGTACATTTATCAGTTGCATTTCCACATGTTAGTCTACATTCTCTTATTGTCTTTATACTTTATATATTTTTTTTAAGAAAATGGTACTATTTTTTAATCACTTGTTGAAGTTAATCTGTGTTTAAATTAAAAATTAATTTTATAATAAATACATTAAAAATTATGATTTAAAAAATATATTTTATTGTATATTTTTATAATTCATGATAATAAAATTATTTTGCATAAGTGTAATGTTTCATTTATATGAAAGATACACGCTATTCGACTTATGATCAATTTTGTATATTTAAGTTTAGCTAATATAAGACAAAACAATTTTAGTACAGTTTATTACATCGACAAAAACTACGTTTCCGATATTACCGCCAATACTGAAAATCTATCATTTCCATTGCATATACTAGATTTTCAGTAATATTGGAACGTGGCCAAAGAACATGTCTATAATGACGTCAGATCAGAGTACTTAATTCTTCGCTGATAAGACAGAGAATACTATCATTTTTTAAAGCGTATTTAACGTACCTACTTTATGTATTCTGGCTATTTGGATACTCAGAGAATATTATGGGGGGGGGGAGGGGGAGTTTAATGTGTCAGATCTTTTGTAGATATACGACACGTGTAACTATAGGTCTTCTCTTATGAGGTTTGTTTTTTATTCCTGCACTGCTGCACTAGTGCAATAAGTTAGAATGAGAAAAAATATATTTGTCTTATTCTAACTTATTGTACCAGTGCAGCAGTGCAGGAATAAAAAACAGACTTGTTAACTCTTACGACTTGCACTGGTTTTACTGCACTAATTAGATAATCTAGATGATGTATGTGTATGTGTCGTGTATGTAGGTGGGTCGATGTGAATGTATGTGTATATGTTTATGTGTATGTAATTGTCCGCATTGTGCTGAGCTCGAGTCGCTATGCCCAAATGACGGTGCGGTACGATCACTCCTGTGCGGAGAATATTACGGCGTGACTCGAAGGTTATGTTTACCTTGTCCGGCCATTCTGAGTTCGCGGTGATTGCACGTGTCCATACGCTAACCTCGCACTTAGCTCCGTTCCCATTTTTCTCCGTTTTCGTACGCGACATTTTAGAAGTTCACGGTTTACTATCAGTGACTATCGATACAGATTACACGAACAGTGGCGCATCAGCCTACCGTTGTTACAACACGTATACAACATGCGGAGTAGACGTATTCCCCGACTCGGGACTCAGAAGATTCTCCGATTAATTTGATCGTTGACTAAGGCCCGGTTTCACAACTCACGGTTAAATTAACTGGCCGATTATTCCATTGGAATTGACCAATCGTATTTGTCGTTAAGCAAAATTAACAAATACGATTGGTCAATTCCAATGGAATAATCGGCCAGTTAATTTAACCGTGAGTTGTGGAACCGGGCCTAAAGGTGCAATTTCATGCGAGCGAAGCAAAGCTTTTACCCCCTCTCCATCCAATAAAAAGCAGCGTCGCTTAGCTATCGCTATTCGCCTCCTTCCTTTTCATGGAGCGAAGAAAAGCTGGCTTTTTATCCCCACTCCTATCTTTTTATGGAGTATGTCTTCGCTGGCTTTCTGTTTATTTACTGTATATTTGTATCAATCAGCATTGCAATCAACAAGAACTTGTTCTTGTTCCAAACCTGTAATCAGAGTTGCAAATAATTAATTAAATATTTCAATTAATTACATTGAAATTGAAGAATTAAAAGTCAATTTTAAATTAAATCTTATTAAATTAAAAATTAAAATGTAATTTACAATTACAACAAAATTTAATTGAAAATTAAATTTTAATTTTTAATTAAATTTTAATTACCAATTAAATAAAGTTTAATTAAGAATTAAAATTTAGTTCTCAATTAAATTTTGTTGTAATTGTGAATTACATTTTAATTTTTAATTAAATAAGATTTAATTTAAAATTAAATTAATTAATTTTTAATTTTTCAATTTTAATGTAATTAATTGAAATATTTAATTAATTATTTGCAACGCTGCCTGTCGTGTCCTATTTCGACATTGTCATTGACTACACGGAAAAAGGAATTATAATCTAATTCTTAATTTAATTTAATTACATTGAAAATTAAAATTTCATTCCCTGAAATTTATTTCTCAATTAAAAAAAATTTAATTTTCAATTACAACAAAATTTAATTAAGAATTAAAATTTAATTCTCAATTAAATTTTATTCAATCAAGAATTGGAATTTAATTTTCAATTAAACTAAATTTAATTAAAATTTTTTATTTAATTATTCAATTTTTAATCAATAATTACATTATTTTGCAACTCTGCCTGTAATTAACCGCGTATAAAAATGGATTATAATCAGTATTATAGTCAGTACATCGCGTACGTCGAATATTACAGACGTACAGTGGCAGCTTGTTGTTTCGCTGTAGAGTTCGACTGTGTCGAACTTTGAGCGTGCCTTCGCTGAGATGCGCTAAAACAGCCATTTTAACGAAAATCGATGGAGAAGGGATAAAAGCCAGCTTTGCTTCGCTCGCATGAAATTGCACCTTAAGGCCCGGTTCCACAACTCACAGTTAAATAAACTGGCCGATTATTCCATTGGAATTGACCAATCGTATTTGTCGTTAAGAGAATGCTAAACTGCCCATCAAACTTGATTGAGGTCAATAATGCAGAGTCGTTATTTATCCTTGTTCATGAACAAATTTGCTTTAAAATACAAGTTATATAGCTTATACTTACAAATAAATGGTGTCTCGCAGTTTGGAATAGAAGGAATAAGACTATATTTGTCAAATTACGTTTACAAGCCGTAAAAAAACATTTATGTGATCAAAAATTTTATTCATTTAAGCGCTTTTATTTTTAAAATATCTTTTTTGTACGGCTTGTAATCGTAATTTGACGATTATAATCTTATTCCTCAATCTATTCCGAACCCGGAAACACCATTCATTTGTACGTAGAAGCTACATAACTTGTATTTTGAAGCAAATATTTTTATGAACAAATAAACTTTAAAAATTTTTTTGCATTTTTGGTCTTTATCTAATCGTCCCTGGGTTCATTTGTGTACGTACTTTAAAAGTGTAAAAGGATTATCAATTCTGTAAATTCAATTCGAAATTAAGTAATAAATACAGAATGTCGGTAAAACACACGGCTTTAGCATCCTCTTAAGCAAAATTAACAAATACGATTGATCAATTCCAATGGAATAATCGGCCAGTTAATTTAACCGTGAGTTGTGGAACCCTTTGAGTATATATACATGGAGGAGGAATTGCTATGGTTTCATGTAGACCGAAAGTGTGTCCAAGATCTGTGCGAAAGAGAAAGGTATATCATGATACTCGCTTTCTCTGCGCATGCGTTAATATCATTGCTCTAGTTTACACCGAGCATTTGGTACGCGTATCAAGTAGTGAATTTAAGCTGATCAGCCAATGATTAAACACATTCACTAGTTATTTACTATTTGATACGCGTACCAAGTGCTCGGTGTAAACTAGTAGATTATCTGCACCGCAGTTTCAACACTTCTTGTGCACTTTTTTGTACTTATTTACGAATTGTATGTGTGTGTGAAACATACAATGCCAGCCATTGTACATATAGGACGGGATTCATAGACCGATCTTAAGCTCAAGCATTGTCTTAAGTCTAGCTTCGAGCCGACTTGAGACTTACTTAACCAATGAAATAACAGCATTGACGTCTCAAGATCGTGCTTAAGCTGGAACTTGAATAAGATTCGACTATGCTCTAGTTTACACCGAGCACTTGATACGCGTATCAAATAGTAAATAACTAGTGAATGTGTTTAATCATTGGCTGATCAGGTTAAATTCACTACTTGATACGCGTACCAAGTGCTCGGTGTAAACTAGAGCTATGAATTCCGGCCACAGCGTTTGACGCATGCGCAGAGAAAACAAGTATCATGATATACCTTTCTCTCTCGCACAGATCTTGGACACACTTTCAGTGCTGGCATTTCTCCTCCATGTATATATACTCAAAGATGGAACCGGGCACTGATCTCATTAAAGTGGATATGGCATACCCTAATAATCTGAGGTAAAAAAGTGTGACCAATAGAATACCGGAAGCCATTAAAGTTGTAGTCAGCGTACACGCTTTTGGCGGAAAATTTGAATGACTAACACAAAATATATGTGTTAAATAAGATATATTATAAAAATATAAAATATGATTATAATGTAACCAGTAAAAATGAATTAAAAAATTAATTAATTTACAAAATATATTAAAATGTATATGTTTAGTAATTTGAAATGTTCTAAAATATTAATCTGGAATGTGTTTATTTGAATTTTTATAATATTGTTTTATATCATACATATAACATTTAATATTATGTATTTTTTTATAATTGTAAGTGACATTTGTAAGTGACTTTATAACAAATATTTTGTAATATTTAAAAAAATATTTGGTAATATATAACATTTTTATGTATAAATTGAGTCAAAATATATAAATATTTTATTAAATAAGAGAATAAATAAAAGATTAAAAAATAAAATTTTGCAGGTGTCTAAAAATCGTAAATTTTTATTTATGACCATCTTGTTAAATAATTTTACTAATAAATACTACTACTACTACTAAACTTATAAATAAGTTTAAAGGGTATTGTTATAGCTTATTTTGTCCTCGTGTCCTTAATTGTGTTGTAGTAATCCATACTTGCAGCTTGTAAAAAAAGTAACTATTAGACATAGATTAGCATAGATTTATTTAATATTTAAGTATAAATATTATAATGTACATAATAAAATGTATATACATGCACTATATACATGCACAGCATAGAAGCAAATAGAAAATAAGATAATTTTTTTATCGCGTTTTTTTAGAAAATAGTAATAGAAAAGTAGTAATAAAAAAATGTTATTTTGCGTGCTTTATTAAACTTTGCAAGTCACATGCTGTGCTATTTAAACATAATGACAATAATGTTACATTATAAATATATTTTATAACATAAAATATATGAATTCAAAACAAACGTATCACTTAAAACTTAAATTTGTAATTTAAAGCAACATAATAAAAATGTGTATTCAACAAATACTTATGTACTTATGAGGTACATATTTGAATCCAGATACATTATATATTAAACATATTATTATTAAACTTTTCAGACTTAACCTTACTCACCTATGAAACGTTTGTTGTTTATTTTCACTTCCTTTTCCACAATAAACACATTTTTTAATTTTGGAATCTCACTATTTTACTATTTTACTATTTTTATTATAAAAAAAATAATATTTTGGATAAAACTGATACACATCTACGTCTATAGATAATTAATTACACGTGGAATTTCGTATCATCGTCACAGTAAACTGTGTTCGTATTCGTATACACCGCCATATTGTGTACAGAGACTACAACCTTCAATTGGTCACTTATTTCGTCCTATGCCATATCCACTTTAATGAGATCAGTGGAACCGGGTCTTAAGGATAGCCAACATGACAAAATAATTCAGTGTGTAACCATTTGCACCTCCGTGAAGTTAGCCGTCCAACTTCAGGTTGTATCGATCATGGTAGAGAGCCTCTGAGGGAAAGAGTGGCAAACCGCGTCTCTTCTGATTCGATGAGGGCGTTAAGCACGCGGTCACATGATCATGTTATCGCTCTCTCTTTCAGGGTGCGGTCCCATGGAGCGGATTATGCGGAAGCGGAACGAGCGGATCACCAATCACAGGACCGTTTCGACGGAATCTTTGAAAGAGTTCTATCAAAATGATCCCGTGATTGGTGATCCGCTCGTTCCGCTTCCGCATAATCCGCTCCATGGGACCGCACCCTCAGAGGCTCACTAAACAGACAGAGAGACCGCGTTTCTTCTGATTCGATGGGGGCGTTCACGTGATCAGTTTGCCACTCTCTCCCTCAGAGGCTCTCTAGATCATGGTATCGATCATGTAATTTTTCCCCAAGGCGGAAACGTGAAAAGTGAAAAGTTTCATGTAACTACAGAGCTTGTATTAATGGAGGGGCCATTGCTATATGCCCTGTGACGTGGTAGCTCAGCTGCCACGGGTAGCAGCGTTCCTCCCCCGTCACAGGCTGCGAATTCGCGCCGTACGGGGAAAATAGGCGAGAGGCGAGAGGGGATCTCCATGGGGAACCGCGACAGACCTAGCGAGCGTAGCATTAATTTCTTATATTTTTGATTTCTTTGCGCGGCGGCCGTCTTCCGATGGAATGCGACGAGAGAGAGCGAGAGAGGAGGAGAGAGAGCGACGACGATGCGGGGAAGGAGGAAGGACGCCACCGGTGCCCGGGAGAGACGAGCACGCGGCCCGCACGGGGATTCGGCGTGGCCCTGGGGGGGCCACGGCCGGAGCCTAAAGCGGCGGTGCCCGCCGACACCACAACGGAACGTCCCGGAGGGCTGTGGAGGAGCCCGGATGGGACCAAACGCGTCGAGGGAGGAGTCGAGTCCTCGCGCGAGGAACGGAGGTCTCCGCGTGCGCTGCCCCGGCTCGGGAAATGGCCCAGCGGGAGAAAGAATATTTTGCGGGGGCCTGCGAGGCCCCCGGAAGGATTACGGCGCGCACGTCCCTGCGTACGCAGGACTGCGTGCTTTGCAGCAATTGGGTCGCGGCGCGGAAACAATGCGCATGACTGGACGGGGGGGTCGCGGCGTCGATCCGGGATCGACCGCGATCCACCCCGCTTTTGCGTGCGAGCGGTCTGAGAAGGAAGGTCGCGTGTCGTGCCCCGGAGGGCGAGTTATCGGTGTGGCGAGCGAGAGGCCATCGCGAGAGCCGAGGACGAGCCGAGAGACGAGGGAGGACGCCTTGGACCTTATCGGTGAGGTGGTCTGCCGAGATAAGTGATTGTGAGCGGTTGTCGGCCGGCGAGGGGTCCCCTGGCCCGTTCTGCATCCGTTTTGGTGTTGGTGCGTGAGTCGCGCGGGCCGCAGGGCGGCCGTCCGTTCGCGTAAGTAATTGGGAGATATATCGGATGCAAGCGGGCGGGACGCCGAAGCGCCGAGCCACGGGGAGGACGATTGTAAGGACGCGTGGGTTCCGTCGGAGATTCCCCTCGACCGCGTACGCCGCAAAGCCCTCGCGCGAGCGAGTATCGCGTCGCGAGTAGCGGGTGGACGGGACTTCCGGTTTCGCGACGGTGTGTAGTGCGGTAGCGGCCGGCGATTATTGTGTGACCCCCGCGAGACACGCGGTCGCGTTCTCTAGTTGCCGGGAGTGTCGGCACGTTCGAACGTCCGAAATTCATGTGCGCGGAAGATCCCATCGTCTGTCCTTGTCGGCCGCGTGCCTACCGCGAGAGCTTCCCGCGTATCGTTAGCGTCTCTGTTTGGTTTGATTCGCGCCGGGGCGCCGCCTTGTCGGAACGCCGCATGCCGCGTCCCGCGATATTATTGTTCTGTCTGACTATTAATCTCAATAAAGTTCGTTACTTGTTACGTTCGGAGTCTATTTTTCTAGTGTGTCGTCCACCACTTCGTGTTACCGCATTCGCCTGCTCCCTTACGATTCACCCCGCCCCTCTACCGTTAGGCAGAGCTGGTCGAGATTGTCGCGCGAGGATCGAGGACACCTTGGCGTAACGATTTTCGCGAATTGACGCGTCGTCGAGCGCGTCTGGCGCCCAACAATTTTTCGTGATAACGCGTGGCCGAGATTCGAGCGCGACAAGCACGGCATCGGGGGTACCGGTTACCCTATCGGTCTCGCTGCTTTTTGCTCGCGGCTTTCCCGGTCAGGAAAAGTCGTGACAAAAATTTGGCGCCCAACGTGGGGCCCTCAAGTTGAGGGGGGCAAAGCGGTTATCGCGCACTGTCGGGTCGAGCGGCTGGCGCGGGGAAAAGGAGGGGGGCTCCGAGTTACATTTTTTTTTTCTGGTCTCCCCTTTTCCCGCTTACACAGGCGAACTTTTCTTTTGGTGATATTTTGCATATATTGTGTTTGATATTTTGTGAATTATATTGAATTGATATTATTGAAAGTTTATGTTAATTGTCGGGCTTACGTCGGGAGACGAGAGAGGAATAAGTGGCGAGGGCAATTCCCTAAGAAAATTAAACGAGCCAGGAGAGGCTCTGTAGATTTTTTTTTTGTCGGTACGGGCGAAGTTTTTTTTTTCTCTTCTTTTCTTTTCTTGTGAGCTAAAATACGAGAGTAAGTGTAAATTTCGGGCCGCGCAAGAATTTGCGAGAGGACGAAAACAACGATTGGAATTCCGAAGCGCGCTCGAGTTCGTACCGTTCGCTGTGTTGTTGAATGGCTCAAGGAAGATTTTGGTGATCTTGAGATCTTGTTGACGAGCGAGTAAGATAGCTATCGTCGAGTCTATTGTATTAAAGAAAGAAAACAACAGAAGGAATGCCCCGATATCGCTGTAAACACGAAGTATTGTTCGCACTTATTTCTCGTCTCGCGGCGTACACTCCAATGATATTATGAATATTATTTGCGATTGACATATGCTGTGATATTTTTTTTTGACTACTGTTATTTACTATATTGTGTTTTGATATTGATATTTTATTTTATTGTGTGATATATTGCTATTTCTTGTGTTTGTCGGCTGGTACCGAGGGAGGAGGAGAAAATAAGTGGCGAAAGAGCGTGCAAGTAGAGTAGTGAGAAACGTCCGAAAGTTTTCCATTTCTCTCTCTCATAGTATTATCGAGCCTTTGAAGGGAGCACCGGATACGAGCCGTGGGACTTCTTTCCACGACGAATTAAATACCGAAGAGGGAAGTCGAGTATCGGAGGGCCAATTGCCAACGGCCAATGTAAAGAGCGAGCGATAACCATATCACGAGTAGATCACGTCGTGCTCCTAATTATTAATTTTTTTTTTCTGCTAGTACGGAGTTGCTCGAACGTAAATACTTCCCGGCCGAAAGGCCGCTAGTAAAACTTTGGGAAGAGAGGCCGTAACGTTGAGCTTAGAGTTAAATTACCAAGGACGGAGATGTTATGATTTACGAAAAGAGCGTTGTTGCGAGCACGCAGAGAATTGAAAGGAAATCGCCATAAATACGAAATATTGTTCGAACTTATTTCTCGTCCCTCGGTGTGCGCTGCTGTATATGATTTATTTGAGTTATTGAATTCGATGATTTAATTGCTGAATATTTGAATTGTGTGCCTTACTATCTTTATGTGACTTATGCCATTTCGGTGAGAGATTTGACTTATCAATTTCTTTTTTTTCTTTTTCGTGATTTATCGCTTTGCGAGACCGGTCGGAGTGCTTTACGATTAATTAATGTTTTTTTTTCTCGTTTCTGTTTTTTTTTCTCATTACTTATTTTTTTTTCTTTCGATCGTGTGAAGCCTTACTAATTTCTTTTTTTTTCGTGGCAGTCCACCAGCCATCCGGTGTTAACCGGTAATTGACGGATCGATGGATTGATACTCGATTTGGTGTGCAAACATTACCTCCGCGGGAGCCTAGCTCTAGAGGAATTATTTTTTTTTTTGGTCGTCCTGTTATTATTGTCGGTCGCTCCTCGGGAGGAGAGGCTGTTTTGCTACTAATCTTTCAGAGCGGGGCATCTGAAAAATTTTTTTTTTTCCTTTTTCTCTCGGAATAACTTTGGATCTCTATCGTGTGACGTAGTGTTGTTTCGCAGGCCGATCAATTAATTTCGTGAACGGGGTGAATGTTTGCACACGCGTACCTACACTTTTTTTTTATGCTGGTGGAAACATCGTCTTTATAACTAATTTTTGCTATTGACTTCCAATGTTTTTGGTATTGTGCTCTGTTTCTTTTTTGTGTATGAGTTAGTGTAATAATTCGACGGGATACTTTCGTGCGAGAGCCGCGTTTACCACTGGCGATTTGGTCCTTCTCGCGCAATCCACGACGAGTGTACCTTCGCGTTCGAGACCGGTGTCGGGTTGTGCGGACACCGGGCATCGCGGGGCGGCCCGAAATAATAGGGACGCGGGCAGCGTCCCTGGGTAGACCGCATGAACCGGCGAGGGAGAGACGACTCGTGGGTCTTCACCGCCGACCGCGAACAGCTGATCGCGGAATTAGAGCGGCGCCGGTTATCTACAGACGGATCGGACTCCGTATTAACGCTCCGATTACTGCGCCAGGGACAGGCCGCGTTTACGTGCGAGTCTGCGGAAGGGGCCGAGAGCCGTAAGATGTCGGACTCGGACCATCTAGCCCTACCCGAGGGGGAGGGGGACCGACCGGATAGCCCATATGAGGTTGCGAGGGGGCCGATCGGCCACGTTCACGCGGGGCCGTCGAGAGAAAGCGGGGGTCACTACCCCCGGGAGTGGGGGGGCGGCTCCATGGGCAACGCATACAATATTATGCGAAAATGGAACTTGAAGTTTTCGGGAACGCGCGGAGAGGACGCCGAGACGTTCTTGATACGGATCGAGGAGGGCCGCGAGTTCATTCCGTTGGACGATGCGGATATTTTGCGTTGTCTGCCGTTCTTTTTGTCGGGGATCGCGCTGCACTGGTTCCGGGGTAAGAAGGCGCGCTTGACGACCTGGGCGGCGTTTAAGGCCGCGTGGCGGGTGCGCTTTGGGGACCCGGATTTCCAATTCGCGCTACGGGACGAGATAATGCACCGTACCCAGGGGGAGCGGGAGTCCGTCGTCGACTATTTGACGTGTTTGGGCACAATGTTTGACCGTTTAACGCCGCCGTGGGGCGAAGCAGAGAAGATCGGGTACGCGCACCGCCACATGCTACCGCGCCTGCAAGCGATGGTGCCGCGGGAAGCGGTGACGGATTTAGACGCATTAGAATTGCTAGCGGCGCGCGCGGAGAGCTGTCACCGTGCCGCGCAAAGTTACCGGGCCCCACCACCCCCGGAGAGGTCATTATTTCCGGATCTCGCGTATCGGCCGCCGAGAGAAGGGAACCGTCACGGACGGACGACGGATACGATTGCCGCGTTGGGAGTGTCGACCCCCGGGGGGGGAAGCGGAATGGCGAAAAGCAGGAAGGAAAAGAGACCGGCCGCGGGTGGCGATGCGAGCGCGCAAGCCACGCCGGCCGCCCCGAGTACGTCTACGGCGACGCCAGGCCCGAGCGGGGCGCGGGCACTTACTGGAAAGTGCTGGAATTGCGAGGGAACGGGACATTACGCGCGCGATTGTAAGGAGGCCCCGCGGATGCACTGCTATCGGTGCGGGAGGGCCGGGGTCACGACGCGCACTTGTCCCACGTGTTCGGGAAACGCGTAGGGGGGTCGCGACCCGGGGGCGGTCCGACTCCTGCACCTATCGGCCCCGAGGGTGCGGTTGCGACGATTCAGACCGACTATGTCTGCAATTCGTTTGGGTTGAGGGACTCCTATCTCTCCTTTCTTAACGTCGAGATATCGGGCCATAGCGTTCGCGCGCTGTTGGATTCCGGATCGAGCCGCACAATACTAGGGGCGGAGACGATTGATTTAGTGAAACGTTTAGGTTTTCGGTTCGGCCCGGCCGCGGATCGGCGAGTGACCACCGCGACCGGACAAACGACAAGAGTGAGGGGGGAGGTAGAGATCCCGTTCGAGCTGGGTAATCGGAAACGAACGGTGAGGGCGTACGCACTACCTACGGTCGGCTTATCGTGCATTCTGGGCATGGATTTTTTGTCGGCTTTCGGGATAGTCGTGAATTTTTCGGCGAAGACATGGGCTTTCGGGGACGACCCGACGAGGCAGTTCTCTCTGGAGACCGAGACCACCCGGTCGTTATCGGCCGCGTTAACGGGGGGGGCGACCGGCGGTCAGCGGACGGACGGTGAAAACGATTCTAGAGAGACGCGGGGAGAAGGGGCGGTACAACGCGAGGAGGCGAACGCGAGTTTAACGCCCGACACCTCACAGGGGGGATTGAGCGAGCTATCGGCCGCGGAAAATCGCGAATTAGCTGAATTTCTGAGAACGGAGGTTATCGGTGACCCTAAGAGACCAGGAACGACCACCCTAACGGAACATCGTATCGACGTCGGGGGGCACGCGCCGATAAAGCAGCGGTACTACCCCGTGTCGCCGAAAATACAACAGGCTATCTACGAGGAGGTAGATAAAATGTTGGAGGCCGGCATTATAGAACCCTCGAATAGCGAGTGGTCCACGCCAATAGTAATGATAAAGAAGCCGAACGGCACGTATCGGTTTTGCCTGGACTTCCGGAAGTTAAATGACGTATCGAAAAAGGACGCGTACCCACTGCCGTACATGAACTCGATATTAGACAAGCTGCGAGCGGCGCGATACATATCGACGATAGACTTGAGCCAGGCCTACTTCCAGATCCCTCTGGAAAGGAATAGTAAGGAATATACCGCCTTTACAGTCCCAGGGAAGGGGCTCTTTCAATTTACACGCATGCCGTATGGGCTCACGGGAGCCCCCGCAACGTTTCAGAGACTTTTAGATAGATTAATAGGGCCCGAGATGGAACAGCACGCGTTCGCTTATCTTGACGATATCGTTATCGTAACAAGAACGTTCAAGGAACACCTCCACTGGCTCGGGCGCGTGTTCAATCGTATCGGAGAAGCGGGCCTCACTATTAACCCGGACAAGAGCAAGTTCTGTCGCTCGCAAGTTAAATATCTCGGATTTTTGGTGCAACACGAAGGGCTAACGGTAGACCCGGAGAAGACGGTTGCTATACTAGAGTACCCCCCGCCGCGCAACATTCGTCAATTGCGTCGTTTTATCGGTATGGCGTCGTGGTATCGACGTTTTATACCACAGTGTGCGGCCCGATTGGAGCCATTGACGAGCCTTTTAAGGAAGAACCGCTCTTGGGAGTGGGGGGACACTCAAAAGCAAGCTTTTGAGGTGATAAAATCGTGTCTCGTGAATTCTCCCACATTATCGTGTCCGGACTTTGAGAAGCCGTTTGTAGTGCAGACAGACGCTAGTTCGGTGGGCTTAGGCGCGGTACTATCGCAGGAGATCGGGGGAGCCGAACACGTCATCGCGTACGCAAGTCGCTCGTTATCGGACGCGGAAAAGAAATACTCCACGACGGAACAGGAGTGTTTAGCGGTTGTTTGGGCAATTCGGAAATTTAGGCCCTACCTCGAGGGCTATCGTTTCACGGTGGTAACGGACCACAACAGCCTGCGGTGGCTGCACAATTTAAGAAACCCTACGGGCCGGCTAGCGAGGTGGGCGCTGGAGCTCCTGGAATACGATTACGTAATCGAATATCGGAAGGGGGCCATGCATCACGTACCTGACGCCCTCTCGCGAATGTACGAAGGGGGCGAGGAACTCTGCGCCGTGATCGCGACGGACGACCAGTGGTACGTCGGGCGGGCGGAAGAAATAACGAGAAATCCGCGGCGGTATCCTGACTGGAAATTGGAGAGCGACGAGCTATATGTGAGAAAGACGCGCGGCATCGCGAGGGTTGTCGGCGACAGGGACCAGTGGAAAAGGGTAGTACCAAGGGAGACGCGACGGGAAGTGATCCGCGAGAACCACGATCCTCCTCACGCCGGACATTTGGGGGTCGATAAGACGTACCAGCGAATTGCTTTGCGGTATCACTGGCCGCGCATGTATCGGGACGTGGCGGAGTACGTGCGTCGGTGTGACACGTGTCAGAGAACAAAGGTGGAGCAGGACGCTCCAGCCGGTTTGATGGGACAAAGAGTGATAGAGTCACCGTGGACGGTCGTCGCGGCAGACATTATGGGTCCTCTCCCAACCAGTAAAGCGGGACATTCGTATCTACTCGTCCTTCAGGATCTCTTCACAAAGTGGGTGGAGTGCTGCCCACTTCGAAAAGCTACCGGGAAGAGAATCCGCGAAGCGATAGAAGAGTTGGTCATTTATCGGTGGGGTACGCCGCGCGTGCTTCTAACCGATAACGGGACGGAGTTCGTTAACAGAGACATACAGGCTTTGACGCAGCGGTGCGGTATTCACCACGCGACGGTCCCGCCCTACCACCCGCAGGCCAACCCGGTCAAGCGCGTGAACCGCGTATTAAAGACGATGATCACCGCGTTCGTGGATAGGGATCACCGTGAGTGGGACGTGCACGTGCATGAATTTCGATTCGCGTATAATTCGGCACACCATACGTCGTTACAGGCGACACCGGCCTTTCTGAATTTGGGACGGGAGCCACCGCCGGTGGGACTGTATCGGGACGAAGCGGCCGTCGAGGTCGAGCGAACCGAACCGGCTGAGTGGCGAGAACGTATGGAGCACCTCGAGGCACTGCAGGAGTGGGTGGTCGAGAACCTCGAGGCGGCCCAAGAGAAACAGGCGAAATATTATAATCGCCGACATCGCGACCGCCAATTTGAGGTGGGCGAACAAGTGCTGAAGCGGCACCACGTATTATCGTCGGGAGCGCGGCACTTTTCGGCAAAGTTGGCGCGAAAGTTTAACGGCCCTTTCATAATAAGAAGGATTCTGTCGCCGGTGGTCTACGAGCTCGCCGATTTGACGGGGGGAAGTGTTGGGAAGGTCCATATCAAGGACCTGAAGCCCTACCAGGAACCACTGGATGTGTAGAGTCCCTCTAGGGGTTGACTGTTGCGTTGGGGCGCGAAGGGAGAAAGAAGAATGAGCGCCCTGCGCCTTGATTTTTTTTTCTTTGTTTGTCGTTTTGTATTGTTTTGTCTGGTGATGGTAGCTATATTGTTAACGTCGTTCTACAGGGAGTTATCGGGGTCCGCGAAGACCGGACCGTGGTGGTGGTTAGCGAAGAGAGGTGTGAGATCCTCCTGAACTCCCTGCGTCCCGACCCGGGTGGTCGTAGCCTGTCGTGCGGCCGCGAGAGGGGCGGGAACGGGGTAGCGCCGCGGCGCGCCCTGGGATCAAGCCGTGCGTGTGGGGAATGTCGACGGAATCGCGAGAGTTAAATTGCGGATTGTGGTTATTTTTCTTTTGTTTTGGTTGTTTGATTGGCAACAGGATTCAAGTTGCCGCAAGGTGAATTAAAGTTTTTTTTTGGTGTTTCGTCCTTGGCGTGACCTCGGCTGTCGGGTGACCCGTGGAGATCTCGGATGCGCCCTCGCTGGCCGGTGGCCGCAGGGCGGGCCGCCGAGCTGGTAGGGATCCTCTTGGCGTGGGGGAGTTGTGACGTGGTAGCTCAGCTGCCACGGGTAGCAGCGTTCCTCCCCCGTCACAGGCTGCGAATTCGCGCCGTACGGGGAAAATAGGCGAGAGGCGAGAGAGGATCTCCATGGGGAACCGCGACAGACCTAGCGAGCGTAGCATTAATTTCTTATATTTTTGATTTCTTTGCGCGGCGGCCGTCTTCCGATGGAATGCGACGAGAGAGAGCGAGAGAGGAGGAGAGAGAGCGACGACGATGCGGGGAAGGAGGAAGGACGCCACCGGTGCCCGGGAGAGACGAGCACGCGGCCCGCACGGGGATTCGGCGTGGCCCTGGGGGGGCCACGGCCGGAGCCTAAAGCGGCGGTGCCCGCCGACACCACAACGGAACGTCCCGGAGGGCTGTGGAGGAGCCCGGATGGGACCAAACGCGTCGAGGGAGGAGTCGAGTCCTCGCGCGAGGAACGGAGGTCTCCGCGTGCGCTGCCCCGGCTCGGGAAATGGCCCAGCGGGAGAAAGAATATTTTGCGGGGGCCTGCGAGGCCCCCGGAAGGATTACGGCGCGCACGTCCCTGCGTACGCAGGACTGCGTGCTTTGCAGCAATTGGGTCGCGGCGCGGAAACAATGCGCATGACTGGACGGGGGGGTCGCGGCGTCGATCCGGGATCGACCGCGATCCACCCCGCTTTTGCGTGCGAGCGGTCTGAGAAGGAAGGTCGCGTGTCGTGCCCCGGAGGGCGAGTTATCGGTGTGGCGAGCGAGAGGCCATCGCGAGAGCCGAGGACGAGCCGAGAGACGAGGGAGGACGCCTTGGACCTTATCGGTGAGGTGGTCTGCCGAGATAAGTGATTGTGAGCGGTTGTCGGCCGGCGAGGGGTCCCCTGGCCCGTTCTGCATCCGTTTTGGTGTTGGTGCGTGAGTCGCGCGGGCCGCAGGGCGGCCGTCCGTTCGCGTAAGTAATTGGGAGATATATCGGATGCAAGCGGGCGGGACGCCGAAGCGCCGAGCCACGGGGAGGACGATTGTAAGGACGCGTGGGTTCCGTCGGAGATTCCCCTCGACCGCGTACGCCGCAAAGCCCTCGCGCGAGCGAGTATCGCGTCGCGAGTAGCGGGTGGACGGGACTTCCGGTTTCGCGACGGTGTGTAGTGCGGTAGCGGCCGGCGATTATTGTGTGACCCCCGCGAGACACGCGGTCGCGTTCTCTAGTTGCCGGGAGTGTCGGCACGTTCGAACGTCCGAAATTCATGTGCGCGGAAGATCCCATCGTCTGTCCTTGTCGGCCGCGTGCCTACCGCGAGAGCTTCCCGCGTATCGTTAGCGTCTCTGTTTGGTTTGATTCGCGCCGGGGCGCCGCCTTGTCGGAACGCCGCATGCCGCGTCCCGCGATATTATTGTTCTGTCTGACTATTAATCTCAATAAAGTTCGTTACTTGTTACGTTCGGAGTCTATTTTTCTAGTGTGTCGTCCACCACTTCGTGTTACCGCATTCGCCTGCTCCCTTACGATTCACCCCGCCCCTCTACCGTTAGGCAGAGCTGGTCGAGATTGTCGCGCGAGGATCGAGGACACCTTGGCGTAACGATTTTCGCGAATTGACGCGTCGTCGAGCGCGTCTGGCGCCCAACAATTTTTCGTGATAACGCGTGGCCGAGATTCGAGCGCGACAAGCACGGCATCGGGGGTACCGGTTACCCTATCGGTCTCGCTGCTTTTTGCTCGCGGCTTTCCCGGTCAGGAAAAGTCGTGACAGCCCATATATATAATACTCACCCAGTAAACAAAAAATTCTCTTAAAGCGCTCATTAAGTTAACTTTTATATGATGATATCTTTCGGGATATCTTTTAGCATTACTAAAAGATGTCCAATGTCCATCCAAAAAGTTGTCTTTTAGACATTTTAAAGAGCACTTTTGATCTTTATAACCTCTTATGGAAGTTATCTAAAAGTCAACATTAAGAGAACTAAAAAGATATCTTTAGGTTGCCCGATATAAAGTTATGATTATAATCGTAACAGATTACATACGTAGTAATAATAAGTTAGAATAAATACATTTTTTCTTTAAAAGAATTAAAATATTTATAATATATCTCTTTTAAAGAAAAAATGTATTCTAACTTATTATTATTGCATATGTAATCTGTTACGATTATAATCATATATATTTATATTTAATTATAAATATATATGCATGGTAATAAATTTCATAGGATGGTAAATTTTTATTTAACAAAATTGATTATTTTTTATTATTACAAACCAAATTTCATTACAAGTTTATATAAACATAGTTTATATCTTTTACAAGTTTATATATATATAGATATATTAATTAAAGTAAAATATTATTTTTGTATATATAAAACAAAATATCAAAAATTCAAAAATATTAGAAATAAAGTAACAAAATAAAGTAATATAAAATCATATATAACATTAAATATGATTAGTTCATTAATATTGAGTACATTCAGATTCATAATCGCTCACTAAGCGGCTATAGTATCATAGCAATTGAAGGTGGCTGGTTCTTATTGAAAAAATAACTAATTATTTATAAATAAGTAATAAAGGTATACCTTTGAAGGTATAATCCAATAAATCACCTTCAATTGCTACTTATAGCAGCTCAGTGAACGATTACGCTTTTGTATATATACTCAATATTTACTATGTCTACACATTACAAAAACATTACATTTAGAAAATTATAAGCGTATTAAACAAAATAACTTATATGATTACCATACTTTTGCAGCTAAAGTTGTATTCGTTTTTTTACTATTTCATCCGTAGTAAAAAACTTTTGCGTAATGCAAGCTAAAAAGAAATAATATAAATTAATGTAAATTTATTATGTACACACGCGCGTGTACAAAATTAACCTTAGAATGGTATATCTATATTTTTCAACCATTAACGTTTTACTGGGTTAAAAATGTACCTCATTGGTTCTCAAACGTAATATGCATTGAAGAGATAAACTAAAATCATTATTATGCTACATGAATTTCTTTGTCTTTTTATGGCGAAGACGATAGTATAATCGGCAATAATATTAAATATTATTAAACATGTGAAAAAATAATTTAAACAAAATAAAATTAGAAAAAATCGCAAAAATTACTTCTTTTCAAATTCGCGTTGCACAATAAAATTACTGCGGTAAGCCATTCTAGGGTTAAAAAATTTTTTAAAAATTAAAGGTAACTTACCACTTATTATGTTTGGAAAATTATAATTTGAAATCTTGGTTTTGTTAGATTTTTTAATAATCCAAGTACATTGACCTGCTAACTCATCGGTCATAATCACTGACATCATTTTTTTTATAGCTTTGTCGAAATTATCGCCTCCAACGGTAATCATTTTTGCTTCCTAAAACGTAACATAATTAAAATTTCTAAATAAAATTTAATACATTTAAATATTTTAAATAAATAACTCATTACAAATTGTGATTTCATTTGTTGTGAAGAGGATTTACTAATTTTTCACATACATGTATACTCAACTGTAAATTATAATTATAGTAAAAGTTATAAAAAATGTTTAATAAATTATTAAAAAAATTGAAATATAAAAATGTGTAATTATGAACTAATATGTAATTTAATATACATTCAGTGTTGGGTAAGATACTTTTAAAATGTATCTTGATACAGATACAGATACTTATAAAAAAATGTATCTAGATACAGATACAGATACACAAATCAAAATGTATATAGATACAGATACTCAGATACTTTAAAAGTATCTCAGATACGTATCAGATATACTCTTAAATTATTCAAATAAAAAAATCTGAAAAATTTAAATGTTTGTGCGCAACACGAAAAGCGCATTATAAAATAAATAATTACATTTTTGTGTTGCGCATAAATACCTGTCGCTGAACTCTTACTGTCTTTTCCGAATTTTTTATTTGTTTGTTGAGTTGTTGAGTAAACTTGCGTTTCTCGTCTTTTAAATTATATTTTATTGTAATAATAATAATAATATTAATAATGTATGTAATATGCACAAAATCTAATGATTCTATAGACTAGATAGCAAAGTTATTTCATACATAAGTACTATTTGTGCAAATCTAAATGACGCTATCGACAGTAATAGCAAATCAAAAATGACTTAAAAAAAACATTTTTTTCCTAATAAAGACAAAAAGTACGTGAAAATGTATTTGAAAATGTATCTGAAAAGCAGTTCAGATACTGTGTTTTGTATCTAGATACAGATACAAATACTCTAATTCAAATGTATCTCAGATACAGGTTCAGATACACAAAATGTATCTCTATACATGTATCTAGATACATGTATAGATACTACCCAACACTGTATACATTATATATATAAACACAAAATTGTGTACAGGTTAGAATACGTAATTACATTTACCTCATATAATAATGCACGTGTTAATAAATAATTTATTAAAAAGATAATTATGTACGTATCAAAATATTAATAAAAATTCATGCACAAAATATTTATTAAAATTACATTAAAAATATAATATATACGATACGTATCATACATCCCAGATAGCACAGGACGTCCTCAGGATCATCCTGAATATGTCCTGGGATCTTGTTAGGATATAATAGTTGTATTATTGTAAATATTTTATATAAATATTTTATGTATAAATTTGACTTCTAAAGTAAGTTTAGAATGTTAGATTCTGTAATAGTATTAATATAAATTAAAATTTTACTCATGTCTTGAGGACATCCTTAGGATGTCCTGAGGATATATGTATGCTAGCTGAAAACGTTATTCTTAAAATATTGTATAAAGAGTTTCATTAGCTACAAAATGTCTGAAGATAAACTTAAATATAATGACTGTATAAATATCAGACATTTTAGATAGTACAGAATGTTCTAAGAATATGATATCCTGAAAGTCCTTAGGATATCCTAAGACAGTCCTTAGGACATTCTAAAACAATCCTCAGGACATCCTAAGATAGTCCTTAGGACGTCCTGAAAGAGTCCTTAGGACATCCTACGAAAGTCCTCAGGACACCCTAAAATAGTATTCAGGGATATCCTGGACGTATAGTAATTTTTGAAGAAGACGGGTAAATTAATATAGTAAGTGAGAAATCTTTGAATATCGTACGTATTTCTAGAATGTATTGCAAAATCAAATGTGTAAAAATGTTGACTTCAAAGTCAGATTGAATGTCTACACTTATTGAAATAATATGGCATATTAACAATACTAAAAAATTATAAAAAATGACATTAAATAATTATTTTATTTTATATAAACGGCGCAAAAACAGTTTTTTTAATAAGTTATTCCACATGCTATTTCGTGCGTATATGTAAAAATTATTTTAAAAAACTGTAAAACTTTATATTTATTTATAAAAATATAAGTTAACTATATATGTTTCATCCTTCTGACAACATCTATTGTAATGATCTATAACAAATATGTACGCATAAACAAGAAGTACTCGTGGATCATCACGAAGCGTTAGGATGCGTATGGTCTTCGAAGTCAAGCAACGTCGGCGATGGTTGATACTTGGATGGGTGACCATTTTCTCGGGTAGAGAGATTAAACATGCTTTAACAGGTACAACTGTCGCTGAAACATGTATACTATGTTATAGTCTTCTTCCTCTTAGAAAATTATCGTAGAAATAATTTGAATTTTTAATTTTTTGTTAAAGTTTTTTTTTCAATTTTCAAAAACTGTTAAAAATACTTAGAAATATTTAAAAATTTTCTAAATTAATTGGAATTTTTTATTTTTTAAATTTTTCTGAGAAACGTTTCAATTCTTATAAAAAATCGATACATTTATCATAAATCCAAAAAAAATCTAAAAAATCTGACAAAAAGTGGTTATTATTTGCTATTTCTGAGGATGTCCTGAGGAAATCCTATGGTATCCTTAGGACGTCCGGTGGACTGTCCTCAGGATGTCCTGAGGACTAAAAAGTGGCGCTCGTTTGCTATTCCTCAGGATGTCCTGAGGACGTTCCGGGATAAAATCAGGACGTCCTCAAGATATCCACGAAGTCTGTCCTGGACGTCCTGAGGACGCCCTAAGGACGTCCGTGTGCTATCTGGGATTAGAGCAAATATTAAACAATTATACTTACTAATCTTTTTGATATGTTTTTTCATGCAGTCTTCGACACCTTTTCTTTTCAACATAATTATTATTAAATTAATATCTCACGTATATACACGATGACTGTCGATACTTAATACTCGATGACTGCAGTTTTATATCTTATTTTTTCTAGGTTATGTTGTGCAGTACCCTCTCTCGAGCTGCGTTCGGAAAACTCACTCTTCTTCTTCTTCTTCTTATCGCCCAATGGATTTCTGCCCCTCTTGGAGCAAAGTACCACGTTTTATATAACCAATGGGGCTACAGTCGTGAGGGAATGACTGCGCCCTTATTGCTTGCCTTACAATCTTGATTTCTCCTCCTTTTTTTCGCTTATTTCTCTTGCGGCGACTGCATTTATCTCCAACTATTAAGGACAATCCTTTGGCTTTTGGACTCGATAAGATTGATAATTTTCATAATTATATAAAACAATTTACATTTAAAAGTTAGATATATCATTCATTATAACTTAATTCCACTATCCACTATAAACCCAATCATTGCTTTAGCAATCTGTTTATTCAGATTTATAATCAGATACTCTACCGTGAACGGAGCGTAAAGTTTCAATTCAAACAATTTATTACAGAGGTCATTTCTATTCTGTGAGAAATTAGGGCATATCCAAAATATATGATTAATATCTTGTAATTGACATTCACATTCGCAATCCGGTGAATCTATCAAGCCAAACTTAAATTTTGTTGCATTGGTATAGGGATATCCAGTAATCAGTCTAGAGGGATACAAGAAAAGGCTCTCGGAAATCCATACTTGGATATATGTCTAATATTCCATTCAGAGAAATTGTTCATAAAATAACTGCCAGTATTAACATTTATTCGATCAAAAAAGCCCTTATCAGCTTGTTCATAATTGCCATTCAATGCCGAAATAACCTCCGAAATACAGTGATAAAAACCAGTTCATTATCATTTTCCCCCGTCAGTGCGGCCTCCTTTGCGGCCCCGTCCGCTATCTCGTTACCATTTATCTTCTTGTGCGCAGGGCACCATGTAAACCTTATTTTATATTCTTTGTCTCTAGCCGATATCATTAGTTTTCTAATTTTATCAAACCAAGGATTTAGCTTTTTACATGTGTTTTTCTGGAGATCCATAGAAGACATAATAATAACATCCAAATTACTTCTGGAATCTGTGCAAATATTAATTTCCGAGATCTCATTATTCAAAGCAATCTCTATAGTCTTCAAAATTGCTATGGATTCTGCGGAGAAAGAACTAGAATGCTGATGTAGTTTGAATTTATAAGAACTTTTCCAGCGGGGGATATAGATTGCACAACCCACAAGTGAGTCTCCGCCTTCTAAAGGAGTTTTTGATCCATCTGTAAAAATTGTTAGTTCCTGATCTGAAAATTTATTAAAATTAATTAAATTGTTAAAAGCTAGATTCGGGTTGTTGCAACGCAGAGCCATAGGGCCTGATCTTAGGTCAATATCGGTTTTCACGAAGATAGAGTAATCTGAACCTGTATAGGCGGGGTGTATATCCCACTGAAATAAGAATTTTTCAAACGATTCTATATGTGGCCATCTGTTCACAATAAATAGTATATTTCTTCTGGCTAACCTCTTAGAAAGTACCAAGTTATGAAAATTTTTGATTTTATTAATAATAACGAATCTCCTAAGTTGAATCATTTTACATAGGTATTTATCTGATTTTATCCTAATTCTCCTAGAAAGACTGGTCTGCTTACTGTATTTTTATACCACTCTATTAGATGTTGAGCGAGGTAATCCTATCGCGATTTTGTAGGCCTGAGACAGCACCTTCTCTAAGCATTTTATATGAGAATCTGCGGCACTATAGAACCATAAACATCCCCATTCGATTTGCGCCTCTATTGTGGCATTAACAAACCGAACACTATCGAGTGGCCCCATCCCCCCATGAAGGGCCCGATATCCGTTTTAGAATATTTGTATACGCTTTGGATTTATTTTTCAGCTCGTTTATGTGGTCTCTCCATCTAAGGCCCGTATCCATAGTTACACTCAGATATTTAACTTTATTCACTAGTTCAATAGATCTGTTATCAAGTCGGATATATCCCTCACTAATCTGGTTCTTCTTTCTATTAAAAATGATACATTGTGTCTTGCTAAGTCTATGGAGTTTAGCCATTTCTCCAAATTAATAAATGAAGATGCGATCGCTCTCTTAATATTCTCCAACCTTCTGTCCGAACATATGATGGCTATATCATCCGCGAATTGTATTGTTTGACAATTATAAGGCACATTCCACAAGATATCCCTAACATATAAATTAAACAACAATAGACTCAGAGCGGATCCTTGAGGTAATCCTCTCTGGATAGTTCTATTTCCGTACCATTTACCTGACTGAAATATATTAGCTCCCCTTGGCTCTAAGAAATTTCTAAGTGTATACTTATAATTTATCGGAATCTCCAACCGATTGATAGATTGAAACAAAATCTGCGGGTTAACGCCATCATATGCTGACTTTATATCAAGTAGCAAAGCACCGGTCATTTCTTCTTTAGCAAAAGCTCTATAAATTAAGATATTAAGTAATGCCAGGCAATCTTCACAAGACCTGCCCTTCCTAAAACCAAATTGTATATTTGGTAACAATCTGTTCTTCTCAACGAATATACCGAGTCTTTTAAGCATTAATCTTTCGAAAATCCTAGCCGTAACCGACGTTAGGGAAATGGGTCTATACCCCTTATTATGGGGTTTCGGAATCAGAATTGTATCTATTCTCCTCCACGACAATGGATAGGATCCATCCATGATTATTTTATTAAAGATATCCTTCAGTCTTTCCAGTGCCACAATTGGTAAAGCTTTGACCAAGGAGTTAGATATGAAGTCCGGACCCGGAGAGCTTTTGCTTTTTAATAAATTAATGCAATCTAAAACTTCATGTATCTCAAATGAGGAAAAATCTTCGCTTCTATTAAGTGGTTCGGATGGAGTCTGAAATGTGTTAGAGACCCAGGCCGGAAAATTGACATTAAGAAATGTTTCTATATTGTGAGCTCTAAACGATTTCGGAGGGTTTGACGGAGAGAGGTAAGCACTTTTTTTTAAATCTATTTATAGATTGCCAGAATTCAGCCGGTTCGACCAACATGTTGAGACCATTAACAAATTCTCTAAATTTCTGACTTTTCTTTTTATTTATTAGCTTTCTCGTAGTTTCCGAGGTTTTCCTATATAATAAAAGATTAGATTGAGAGTGACACTCCTTCAGAGTCTTAAACGCTTTTTTTCTTTTTGCCACAGCCCGGGAACATTCATCATCCCACCATGGCTTAGAATTAAACTTTCCTTTATCTTTATTATTTTTGTTTTTAATGTTTACTATTTTATTGCCTTTACTGTCAAAAATTCTTACGTTGCCTTTTCCATCGAAAATTCTCGCTCCAGATGCCACTGCACAATCCAGAACTATTTCGGCCCATTTTTCATAGTAGGATGCTCCATTCAAGTCCGACATATTTAACATCTCCATTTCTTTGCCCACCAACTCAGTAAACCTGTCTTCTTCCAGATTCGTCAATGATAGTCTCCCTCGAGATATTGCAGCATTTGATTCGCCAGATCTCCGAATATTCTTGAAAGAATTCTTAATTGTAATAATTATGGGGATGTGGTCACTGCCGATTGAATCATCATAGGTCTCCCACAACAAATTCTGGCAAAAATCAACCGAAGCCAAGGAAATATCCGGAACACTGACATATCCATCATTTGCCGACAGTCTAGTTTGAGATCCATCATTCAAAATATATAAAGGCGAATCATCAACAATCTCAGCCAGTATTTTCCCAGCCGAGCTTGTGATCGAAGAGCCCCATAGTTCGTTTTGGGCATTAAAGTCCCCACATATTACAATTCCATGACTTATGGCAAGCCCAGAAATTGATTCCAAAAACTGGGTCCACTTTCGTCTATTCATCCTAAAATCAGGAGGTCTATATAACGAAATAAGGATTGTTTTTTTTTTTTCAAGAAATCAAACCTGATCAAAGCAGCCGCATATTCAAAACCTATGTCTTCAGGTAACCTCAGATCAAAACTAACCGAATCATATTTATTATTAATTAGAATAGCCGTACCACCTCCCGATCTACCATTACCTCTGTCTGATCTATATGTAGTAAAGTTTTTAAAGTCGAAATTAACTCCAAGTTACAACCATGTCTCTTGTAGACATACCAAATCAAAGTTCAATAATACATTTGAGAATTCCTGTTTTTTCCCAGAGATGCCTCTGGCATTCCATTGTAGTATTCTAATATCCATTTTTTTTTCTTTTTTATCAGGTATATCTGCAAGAGGAAAAGAAATCAAATTATGGTTCCTTGAAAAGCTTAGATGCAATCATGTAATAATTGAATTTGTTCCATTTTTCTTCCCTAGAACTATCCGAAGATAATAATCGATTAATATGAGAAAACAAGACATCTACGTCAATTGTCTGGTTATTAAGTAGTATCCCAGACGGTGGTAAGGCCACTTGACTCTGGGAAGGCAATAATCCCTGTCCATCCGCTGTATTACGAAATGCAGCTACCGAGATCAAGTGAATCCACGCGTTTAAACCTCCCATCACGTATATCCTTATGACGATTGAATGAGCCTACTGAGTCCTGTGAGGGAGCCGCCTGAATGTTGTTTATGTTACTTAAAGAACGGTTAGGGATTCGATTTCTACATGTATTATCTATGTAACCCCCCCCCCCGGATATTTTCGTTGAGCCTCTTCTTGATCTATCGAGACCGCTCTACGCACCATTTCATCTTGACCTTGGATCCTTCCCAATTCTAATCGCGAATTCTGTTCGAGACTATAACAATCATTTTAGAGTTCTAACATTTCCTTTTATTGGCTCTGTTTTATCCGCGCGTAGTGAGAGCTCCTGACAGCTATCGAGCTCCGTGTAGTTCATTTCTTCGATGCACCGAGTCGCGCGGCGCTGTCACTAGCTCCTCACGCGCGCGATTTTCGTTTGGTCGCATCGCCAGTAACTATGCATCTTGGTAACTATGCAAATAAACAAGCCCAAAAAAGGGCACGTCCAAATCCATGCCCAAATAAGTCTCGATATCGGTTCCCTACCGCCCCTTTTCTCGCCTCCGATCGTAATTGTTTTACGATGCATAATTCTTCAGTCTCTCGCAGCCCGGCACCGAAATCAGATCGTCCAGCAGATCTCTCCCGTCTTCCGCCTATCCTAGCTGCGGAGATTCACTTCCGCTTTTCCCTATCAATCGCGCCGTGATAGTGCGAGTGAATTATTAATTAATCCGCTCCGGCCAAGCAATTCTTAATTTTCATATCCGCGTGAATGTTGTAAGTGTATTATGTCCGTGCGCAGGTGACCGTATCTTTCCTGCGAACGTCCTCTGCCTCGCGCACAAGATCTCCGTCGGATCGCGCGCAAGATTTCCGGATTCGCGAGGGCCTCGATCTCGAGGCTCTGCAAGATTTCCGCGTCGATTAGGCAGCGCAATATCAGGGCGTATCAAGATATCCGACACAGTGTAAAAGATACGGTTCGCCCCTCGCTTCGAGCGTTCGTTTGTGGAATCAATAAATTAAATGTGAGTGATATCTACGCCTACGCCTTATTCCTATCATCTCCCGTGAACCTCCCGCATTCCTGCCCACTCACTTCGCGTCTCTATCGGGACGGATCCCGGCAGTCCCTACGTGCGATCGCGTTTACCTCACGCACGCGCGAACAAATTTGGTCCTTCGAGCCGGATCGGAGTGATCTAAATTCGCGGTCACGCGGAGGTGATTTCAGTGATTTCCGTGATAATCCGTGTCGCTCACCATGGCGGACATTCTTGAGAAGCAAAGAACGATCCAGAGGATGATCGAACGTGCCCTCGAGAACTTCAAAAAAATTGGAAAGGGCAATCTGACCACGGCGAAGATTCGTTCCCGCATCCTGCTTCTCAAGGACAATTGGAGCCAATTCGTGACTGGGCATGCTGCCTTGAAGGAAGCAATTCCCAAGGTCAAACGAGAGGAGTTCCCGTACTTCATCGAGGACCAGTTCGAGAGAGCCCAGGATGCCTACCGCGCTGGACTACATGGCGGATTGCTTAGAGGAGCTCGAGCCAACTGTGAGTCCGAACCATTCAAGCACCTTTTATGTCGACCGACGTCAGGATGCGCCCGCGACTGCCTCCGCGTTTTCGTTGCAGCATCTCCCTCCCATTCAATTACCGCCGTTCGATGGTAAACCCGACGAATGGGCACAGTTCCGCGATCGGTTTACTACGCTGATTCGCGACAATAAAGACTTGAATGATTTCGCTCGCATGCACTTCCTATCTTCGTGTTTAAAAGGCCGCGCCGCAGAATGTAATACGCATCTTCCGATTACCGCGGAGAATTTTGAAATCGCGTGGGCCGCGTTAACTTCACGATACGAGAACAAGCGGCGCACACTTAACGTTCATCTCTCCGCTCTGCTCGGTCTTTCTAGCGTACCGCGTGAATCGGCTTCCGAGTTGCGATCTTTATATGATAAGGTTAGGGCCGCTCTAAAATCCTTCGCGAATTTGGATCGCAATACCGACAACCTCTGGAACGATATGCTCGTGTATCTTGTCACGCAGAAACTCGATCCGATCACGCGGAAGGCTTGGAATCTACAGGAAAGCGGTCGCGACGATCCGTCCACGTATGACGCTCTTGAACGCTTTCTCGAACATCGCATTCGCGCATTGGAAAACAACGCAATCGGCGCCCCCGTGAAGCCCGGTGCAAAAACCGCTCCCTCCGATCGCGTCCACGTTGCTACCGCGTCAGCGAACGTGCCGCCAAAATGCCCGCTATGCGACACGCCTCATTATCTAAATTCCTGCGTTAAGTTTAAAAAAAAGAATCCGAATCAACGTCGAGAAATGGTGAAGCAGCAAAAACGTTGTTTCAATTGCTTGAGCGAGAAGCATACAGTTATGTCTTGCAAAAGTAAATTCTCATGTCGAGTTTGCAAGAAACGGCATCATTCGCTTCTCCATCTCGATTCGGATTCTTCTTCCAGCGCCCCCAAAGCGGCATCACCTAGTTGCTCGTTGTCTGTCGCTCCGGCTGAAAAACCCGAGGTGAGTTCTCTTACCGCTTCGACCGCGCCGCGACGTCGAACGCATGTGCTCCTCGCGACCGCGTGGGTAACGGTGCGGACGCCGTCGGGCCGCACCGCCGTCGTGCGAGCCCTGCTCGACCAAGGCTCCGAAATGACCTTTATTTCTGAGTCGTTAGCGCAACTCCTGCGAGCAAAACGCCGTCGCATGCCCATCTCCGTCACCGCCGTCGGTGGTGTACACGCCGGCACTGTTAAACATGCGACACAAATATTTATTTCCCCGCGTAACGCTTCTACTCCGGCTTATTCAATTGACGCGCTCATTCTCGGCTCGTTAACCACTTACGTGCCAAAGCGCGGTGTAGACATTTCGGCGTTCACGCATCTTTCGGATTTATCGTGGGCCGACCCGGATCCGACAAGTTTCGATCCTATTAGTATTATCATTGGGGCTGATCTATACAGCACTTTACTTCGTGGCGGCTTCCGCCAGGGAGACGTCGGCCAGCCGATCGCCCAAAACTCCGTTCTTGGCTGGATTATTTCCGGACCGATTGATTTTCCCGCGACGAGATCCCCGTCGCCTTCATCCGTACAGAGCTTTCACGCCAGTATCTCCACACACCAAATTTCGTGTTCTCCTGCTCTCGAGGATGAGTTTCGTCGTTTTTGGGAAGTCGAGGAACTTCCACGCCAATCTATTCTCTCGCCGCAAGAGAGACAATGCGAAATGCATTTCCGAGAGACGCATTCTCGCGATTCCGATGGGCGATATATCGTTCGCCTTCCGTTTAAATCCCCTCCCCCTCTCGATATCGGAGCGTCGCGTCTCCAAGCCGAGCGTATGTTAAACACGTTAACGCGGCGATTTAAAAACAATTCTGTATTGGCAATCGAATATCGAAACTTTCTCGCGGAATATGAACGTCTTGATCACATGCGACCTTCGCCTCAACCGCAGAGCGAAACCATGCAGTGTGTTTACATTCCGCATCACGGGGTAATCCGAGAAAATAACGCTACCACCCCTCTCCGCGTTGTGTTCAATGCATCAAGCGCCACTTCCAACGGGTCTTCGTTAAACGACCAGTTACTCGCCGGTCCAAAATTACAAACCGACATCACGTCAATTTTATTGCAATGGCGACGATACCAATTTGTCTATTCCTCCGATATCGCGAAGATGTATCGCCAAATTCGCATCGATCAACGCGATGTCGATTACCAACGCATTCTATGGAATGCAACACCGCATGAACCGCCTACTGACTACCAGCTGTTAACAGTCACGTACGGTATGTCCTGCGCGCCCTTCCTCGCCCTTCGCGTTTTGAAACAGCTCGTCGACGACGAAGGTCACCGATTTCCGCTCTCGGTATCTATTCTACGCGAGAACATTTACATCGACGATATTCTATTCGGCGCAGACAACGCGGAGTTCATTCGACAAGCGCGAGACCAAGTAATCGCTCTCCTGAAATGCGGCGGATTTGAATTAAGAAAATGGGCAAGTAATTCGCCCGCTCTCCTCGCGGATCTTGATCCCGCTACTCTGAGTTCGGCAGGCAAAAAGCCCTTTTCCCCTGACGAACAAATCAAAGTTCTCGGTATCGGTTGGAATCCTACTACCGATATCTTTGAATTCAGCATCGCACTTTCGCACCCCGTTCCATCCAGCAAACGTGCCATTCTGTCCGCTATTGCAAAACTGTACGACCCTCTCGGATGGGTCACTCCAGTAATTATAACCGCGAAAATTTTTATGCAGCAATTATGGCGACAGAAATTAGATTGGGATGATACGCTTCCCCCCACCCTGTTATCTAGGTGGGAAGATATTTATTCTCGGTTCGGGCATTTAAAAAATTTGCAAATTTCGCGATGGTTCGGACTCGGATCGGACGTGGAGTCCGCTGAAATACACGGTTTCGCCGACGCGTCGAACACTGCTTACGCTGCTGCCGTGTATCTCAAAGTTGTTTCGTCGGGACATACTACAATTTCCTTGCTAGTCGGTAAATCAAAGGTCGCGCCGTTAAAACCGCTAAGCGTGCCACGATTAGAATTATCCGCTGCGTTACTCCTTGCTCGACTTGTCGATTTCGTGCGCGAATCACCCGGTTACAGCCATCTTCCGTACTTTTGTTGGACGGACTCCACGATCGTCCTCGCGTGGGTGACTCAGCATCCGTCGCGATGGAAGACATTTGTTGCCAATCGCGTGAATGAAATTCAGTCTCGTCTTCCAAACGGGAAGTGGCAGCACGTCTCGACAGAAGACAATCCCGCGGATTGTGCTTCGCGCGGCCTACTCGGCAACGAAATCGTCAGTCACGACTTGTGGTGGCACGGACCATCTTGGCTGCGCCTTGATGCTCCCGCATGGCCTTGCTCCGACGCCCGACTACCTCCGCAAGCTCCATTGGAGGAAAAGGTCATAGCCTTGCAATGTTCTCCACCGATGGACACTTGGGATCTCTCGACGCGATATTCCTCATGGCCTAAATTAATACGCGTCACCGTCTATATATTGAAGTTCGTACGCTTATGCCGCCGCTCCGGTTCTAACGACAATTCCTTGTCATCCTCTTCAAAACCGCTTATTATTTCCGCATCGGATTGCAACGATGCACGAATATTTTGGTTAAAAAAGATTCAATCGAGCACATTTCCGGCTGAAATACATTCTCTGGCCAACCATCATCCCCTCTCGTCTAAATGCTCAATTCTCGATCTACGGCCGTTCCTTGATAAGGACGGAATTCTACGCGTGGGTGGGCGGTTGGCTAAGGCCCCCCTGTCATTTTCTGTTCGGCATCCGATTCTCCTGGCGACCCATCCATTGGTGTCGCTGATTGTAACTCAGGCTCATCTACGGGCATTACATGCCGGACCTCAGCTCACGATAAGTTTGTTACGTCGCGATTTCTGGATTCTCCGCGCTCGTAACATCGTAAGATCCATAATTCATAACTGTGTCGTATGTACGCGCGAATGCGCCGCGATTCCTACCCAACTAATGGGCGACCTTCCCGAGGCTCGTGTGTCGGCATCTGCTCGCAGTTTTTTGCATTGCGGGGTAGATTATGCTGGTCCCGTGCAGATTCGCGCTTCTGCGGGTCGAGGCATTACATCGCGTAAAGCCTATATCGCCCTTTTCATTTGTCTAGCGACCAGAGCGATACATTTAGAGCTAGTCGGAGATTACTCCACCTCGGCTTTTTCAAACGCCTTTTCCCGTTTTTGCGCACGTCGCGGCCTTCCCCAAGCCATGTATTCTGATAACGGAACAACGTTTGTCGGAGCTGATCGCGAGATGACCAAAGCGTACAGAGCGGCTGTGGGCGATCCTAATTTTTTAAATTTAACCGCATCTGATAATATAACGTGGAATTTCATTCCACCATCTGCTCCGCACTTCGGCGGCTTGTGGGAGGCCGGCGTGCGAAGCGTTAAAAACCATTTGCGTCGCGTGTTAGGCACTCATAGGCTCACCTTCGAGGAATTCACCACTTTGTTATGCAGGATCGAAGCCTGCTTAAATTCACGTCCGATCGCGCCTCTTTCGAACACGCTAAACAATTACGAATGTTTAACTCCGGGTCATTTTTTGGTCGGATCCGCTCTGATTGTAAATCCGGAACCATCGCTTCTTCAACTCAACGAGAACCGCCTTTCGCGATGGCAACTCGTGCGACACATCACCGAGCGATTCTGGAAATTATGGTATAATGATTACGTTACCACATTACAACAACGAACAAAATGGCGACAAGTCCAGCCACAAATTCAGGTCGGTCAACTCGTTCTCTTACGAAACTCCATGTTACCTCCATGTAAGTGGGAGCTTGGCCGAGTGACACAGTGTCACGCTGGTTCCGACGGATTAGTTCGTGTGGTTACTGTCAAAACAGCCACGTCCGAGTATCAACGACCTATCGTTAAACTGTGCGTTCTCCCGATCGATAGCGAGGCGTCGAGCAACTAAATGCGTTTTTTAATTTATTAGTTCTGTTAGTTTCTAAGTTCGATTTAAGCGTTCTCCGATCAATTCTATGTTACTTGTTTTATACGCGTTTATTCATGTAATTCCTACTGTATTGCGTCATGGCGGGCGGAAGGGAACTCCGCAATTTCGTTTTGCTGTAACGACGTTTCGGAATTAACCACTTAATTCCGAGGCGGGCGGTATGTTCGAGACTATAACAATCATTTTAGAGTTCTAACATTTCCTTTTATTGGCTCTGTTTTATCCGCGCGTAGTGAGAGCTCCTGACAGCTATCAAGCTCCGTGTAGTTCATTTCTTCGATTCACCGAGTCGCGCGGCGCTGTCACTAGCTCCTCACGCGCGCGATTTTCGTTTGGTCGCATCGCCAGTAACTATGCATCTTGGTAACTATGCAAATAAACAAGCCCAAAAAAGGGCACGTCCAAATCCATGCCCAAATAAGTCTCGATATCGGTTCCCTACCGCCCCTTTTCTCGCCTCCGATCGTAATTGTTTTACGATGCATAATTCTTCAGTCTCTCGCAGCCCGGCACCGAAATCAGATCGTCCAGCAGATCTCTCCCGTCTTCCGCCTATCCTAGCTGCGGGGATTCACTTCCGCTTTTCCCTATCAGTCGCGCCGTGATAGTGCGAGTAAATTATTAATTAATCCGCTCCGGCCAAGCAATTCTTAATTTTCATATCCGCGTGAATGTTGTAAGTGTATTACGTCCGTGCGCAGGTGACCGTATCTTTCCCGCGAACGTCCTCTGCCTCGCGTACAAGATCTCCGTCGGATCGCGCGCAAGATTTCCGGATTCGCGAGGGCCTTGATCTCGAGGCTCTGCAAGATTTCCGCGTCGATTAGGCAGCGCAATATCAGGGCGTATCAAGATATCCGACACAGTGTAAAAGATACGGTTCGCCCCTCGCTTCGAGCGTTCGTTTGTGGAATCAATAAATTAAGTGTAAGTGATATCTACGCCTACGCCTTATTCCTATCACCTCCCGTGAACCTCCCGCATTTCTGCCCACTCACTTCGCGTCTCTATCGGGACGGATCCCGGCAGTCCCTACGTGCGATCGCGTGTACCTCACGCACGCGCGAACAAATTCCATCCTGCATAAACCTGGGACCTAAACAACTGACCTATCTGAGAGACATCAGAGATATTTCTATTTTTTATAATTCTTCTAGCTCTAAAATTCGAGCAATTTACATATGCCATCACATGTGCTATCAAATTTTGGTATTGAAATGAGGGACAGGATCTTTCAAAGGGACTATGTGGACCCCCACAGTTGACGCATTTATATGTGTCCCTGCTACATTCCTCTATAGGATGATCCTTTCTGCATCTAGAACATCTTACGTTCCCTCTACACATTCTATCTGAGTGGCCCCAACGGCAACATTTGGTGCACTTCCTTGGTTTATTAATAAACGGGAGTACTGTATGCTTATATCTATATATATATATATATATATATACATACAAATTCAGGTAGAAGGCTAGTTTCAAAAGTGATCTTAACACTACTTGATGGTTTAAGAGAATTATTATTCCTTCGATCTAAGAATTTTAATCTTTCGACCTTTGTTATTTTGAAAGAATTGTTATTATTAGGAAATTCTATCCCCTCTAGTATATCCGTTTCTGAAAGGTCGGGAGAAACATCCTTAATTATTCCTGTTCTGAAGATCTTAAAATTGGGAATATAAGCAAACCAATCCTCAGGAATCAACTCCTTGTGGTCTAGGAAACTATTAGCCTCCTTCATTGTTCTAAAATCTATACTAATTAATTTTTTCCTCTTCCTACTGAAGTTCAGAATGTTATTGTATATATATTTATACTTGGATTCCATTTTCTTTTTGTATAATTTCTGACCAATAGTATTTGGATGGAGATTACCTATATTATTCTCTGAACCTATATCCTGAGATTCTATAAAGACCAGATATGGACCCTCATTTTCCACCAAATATCGATTATTTTGTTGGTTTTTAATATATTTTATCCTTGCAGGTTCCTCCATGTTATTATGGGAACCCCGCATGGGAATATCTGCATCACTAGGCTCCAGGATTGTAGTAACTATAACTTTCCGCTCGTATTCACTAGGGAATGTATCGACTAAAGATTGTTGAGATTGTTGAGATAACGAGTATTCCTGGGTACCAGTGAATTTATTGGTGTTGTGGGCAGGAAAAAACAAGCGATTTTAATATTTGACTTTATAAGACAACGCTTACTAACAGAGACGTTCTCAGAATCCGAATACGTTTTGTTAAGGATCGTACTTTCTTTCACCGCAGTCTTCGAGCATCTGTCCCCGAAAATCGCCACGTCCCACGCAAGGGCTCGTTCGATTTGCTAACGCAATATCCCCTCTCCCGGCTCACACACACTCAAGCCTGATGATGTTTTAGGCGTGGAGGAGGGGCTTTCGGTCAATTTTCTTGACATTTCTACCCCTCCTTCGGTTTTTTGTGAGTCGCGCCGCCGATGTCTCTGTAGCCTGAACGGCCCCGGGTTCCCCCTTGGAGTCCCCGTGCACGCTTTCGACCTTCACCACCGAGTTTATTAAACCCACGAGGTCGTTGATTGCAAAAATGGCTTGATGGCCATGAGTCCATGCGACTCGTGCCAAGAGACATCGGACAGCTTCCTTGTCAATCATCAAAAATGTCTTTTGAAACCGTGAACACTGTCCCTTCTTCACGCCTTTACAATGCATTGCTTCTCACAGCTCTCCCGCATTCACCATCCAATCGTTCTCTCGTAACGCATATATATTAACAATAAGTTAACTATTCTATTCCGTACACACGCTACGTACATACGTCAATTAAATCCACGATTTAATTAACGCAACACGCTTACAACTAAGGAAAACTATTATTTACAAACAAAAAATAATCTAACGAAGGAAATCTCTCACTCAAAGAATATGTTTCTTACTCTAATACAAACAAAATAAATCTAATTCTAATTAACCTAACTATCTTATATTTCGAACCAATTTCTCCCGTAACAATTGGGTTCTTTAATAGACGGGAATACGATTTTATTTTTTTGATTCTTGGGAATTTCCATATCTGCTCTTCCAGAATTCGATGGTTTCTGATTTGAAGAAGCTTTTTTGTTAGCCAGTCTAACGCTACTCTTAGACATTTGGGGGAGATTTATAAATATGTAGTTGATTAGACTCTTTATTGTTTAATACTTTTTTTTTTCGGTGACCACAACCCTTAAACGATGATTTCTGCTAGAGATCCACCCCCCTAGAAGATTGATTTGTGACTATTATTATAAAAATCTTAATATTCTATATATACAAATGTTAGGGTAAGTATCCTGTTGAACGATAAATATAAACTAACACAAACTTCCCACAAAAATACGATTGGAAGATTTCTCAGACATTGAATAGCAATGCAGTCAATTTTAATCCACAATAAACAACATCTCAATTATAAACATTTCTCAATGACAACCAATAAACAAAAGCAAGTTATATAGAAATAAACATATTGCAACTTATATATAAATATATTTTTTTTAATTCGATAGGTAATTCCCTCTCTCTTTTTGATATATTATTAATTATAGACTTATTCAATAATGATTAATATCTTTTTTTTTTTAATTGATTAATTTAATAAAATTAAGTTAGCGAGATATATGATTGGTTTGTATAGGATTACTGGATATGTATGATTGCTTAGTAATCCAACTTTTTTATCGATATGATGCTTATTGAATATTGTTATAAATGTAAGATAGATCCAAAATCACAGATACGTGTTAAGCCTCTTAAAATTTGTGAGTTCCCATATCGTATATTATGGAATAACTCGAGAAACGATACATATACCCTGACCCTGATTCTATTTGTATATATTAAGTTCACGCGTGAGAGTCGTGAAATGCAGGGTGAAACAACGCACAACAGTTCTACGGATTATTTCTTCAATATAGCGTATAATACATTTACTTAAATAATATTTTATAAATATGGACATTCATCAATTATAACATACACCTGATCAACATATATAAATATATTCCAAATTGTATTGTTAATTTAAGGAATTAACTTCCCTATTCTATATATATTACAATTTCCCCTTCGATATCTTATTATATATATTTTATTTTTTATTTATTATTATTTTTTTTAATAAATATCTATTTGAAAATCTACTTTAGATTATATAATTTCCTTCTTTCATTTTTTTTTAAATTTATGTATAATAAAAAAATCTTTTTTTTTAAATTAATGTATAATTTTGTAATTATATGATAGCCGACTTGTGATTAATTTATATATAATAATATTATATATAATATTATATATAATAATACAAGATATGCAATATTTATCACTACAATAGTTCTTTTCTCACTATAAATTTTTTTTTTAAATCAAAAATTATAATAACTGTAAGACACATCGAAATTTACCATGAATGTTGAGTATTTTTAAAAATTGAAAATTCACGAGATCGTGTCTTAAGAAAGGATTTATAGAGCGAGACACATGTTGACCTTGTTTCTGTTTGTATATCTAAAGTTCACGTATGAGAAACGTGAAAAACAAGGTGAATTCCATCTGAATCAAAGTAACAGTTACACGTAATTTATCTATTCATAATATTTTGTACTATGTATTAACTTTGTTAAATTTTAATAATTATATTAAATGCAATCAGTTTCATTTAATACTATCTGTATTTTATTCCCCTCCCTCCCTCTTTTTTTTTTTTTTAAGAGACTTTTCATATAGGTACAAGACCGACTTACCAATGTGGATGCAGATTATAAATTTATTATTATCCAAATAATATTTAAGATTGTATTAATAATTAAGAAAAAGGAATGCCACTCTAATATCTCACATATCTATCATAATGTTGCATTAATTCTTTTTTCGTATTAGTGTATTGCTCTCACGTCCTCAAATCATATAGTGCGGTATAACATAGCACGTATAAAAATTGAAAAGGCAACAGTTATAAGCTTAATGTGTAAAATGCAAGCAAAAACTTGAAGAGTGTTAAGCATACTACGCCATGCTTAACAAGCAATAGAAAATCTTATCGGTTTTAAGCCTCCAGACTTACCTCCTTTAGTTGAGGGCTAGGTTATTCAAGTTATAACCCTGAAATGACTTGCAGACTGACCTCCGGAGGTTATTAACTTGGGCAAATTCAATCCTCCTGTAGATTTTTACTACTTTGCTTATCTCCTTTCTGCGTAATTTTCCATAAGATGGCAGCCCAAGATCATGTATTCAGTGTCTGTGGCTCGTATGGCTGTGCACGTGCACAGCTGAAATCCCTTTGTCCTTTGTCCTTTGTGATTTGCCTTGGAATATGTTCGAACAACCAAATAACAAAGCCGACCCTTTATATTCAATACTTTGATGATTTCCACTATTTTAATTACACTCTTAATAAAGGCTGATAGCCAACTTTTGTTAAATTATAACTAGAGTGAAAGAACTACGTCTGTACGGGTCGGCTGCTCGAGTCGTTCTCCGAAAACTCACTCGAGTGAGCAAAGTTCTCTAATTGATGTCTTAAAGTTCTGCAACTGGACAACTTGAAGACAACTTACAAAAGTTGTCTTTAAAGATAACTTTTCAATACGTCAAAAAAGTCATCTTTCAAAGGTGATTAAAAAGTTAAGTTTTGCATATAAGACGTCAAAAAGATGTCAAATTGATAACTTTATGGACATCTTAAAGAGCTCTTAAAAAAGATAACTTACAAGACCTCCAAAAGTCATCTAAATGTTTATTGGGCATATATATTATATATCTCCTCTCTCTCTCTCTCTCTCTCTCTCTCTCTCTCTCAATTCTGTAATAGCATTATGTGACGATCCGTTTCTACATGAAGCACCCTCGCGCTCGGCACGACCGCGCTATATGTAGGTTAACTCCCTTAAAGAGAAGAAAGTTATATTTTTTCTTATTACTTAATCGTGCTGCAGGTGGTAGTCTTTATATAATTGCATTTTACTCCCGAGAGAACCGAGAGGTGAGCCGCCTGTCGGCGGCGCCGCGCAGTAACTGGCGAGCAAGCGCGCGGCTACGCATATAGTATTCTCGCAAAGTCGAGAGAGCGGGTAATCTTTCTGATTGGCTGATGGTGGATCGGGGTAGCCAGCTCGGTATGGTATATAAGCGCGTCGCTTTTCACAGTCGCCACCGCTGCTACTGCATTCGTTGAAGCTGGAGCGTTTGGCTGCGTCAGAAGTCAGCAGAAGTTTTTAGTGCTGCGTTTGAGTTAGCGTTAGAGATTATATACGTTGTATATAAAGTCGTGAAGACTTAGTAGCTTTCGTTTCTCTCGTCAGAGACGCATAGCTCACGACGCGCGTGGACAAGTGACACGTGGCGAATAAGATTCAGACGCGAGCATCTTGAGATATCTTTTCCGAACTCGACGAAAAGAAGCACGAGAACAAAAATGATGCTGAGCCTACAGCGAAGAATGGTATCTCAGTGGAGAATGTTATCCACCTTGCTGTTTCTCGGATTGATCTGCAATGGCGAATTGATGCCCGTTCGTGTACCTGAAGAAACAACGACAACGTCGTCATCGACAGACAAAAAGAATGGCATTGGCTCTCTGAATAACTACTGGCAAGCGTGGCTCCCGCTGGGCGAGCAGAACGCCTACCAACCCGATCTGAACTCCGCTACTCTTATGCGACGGACGCAAAGAGAGCCGAGTGTGTTTATCGCTCCGGAGTTAAACAACATGAACTTTATAAGTCCTAAGGCGAGCAAGAAATTTCTCCGGGATTTATTAAAAAAGAAGTTCAATAATACGCAAACCTCAGGCTTGGGTAAGTTGATATATTTTTTTAATTAATTAAGTTCAAGTTAATCAAGTTGATATTAAGTTGAATTTTTCAAAATAACTTGTCACAGTTAAAAAATTAAAATATTTAAAATTAACTATATACTATAAGTTAACAGCTATTAACTTTTTAAATTTATTGCCAATTTTTAATTTTTTTACTA